>NW_027249365.1:0-232734 GCF_030848795.1 Temnothorax nylanderi | reverse complement strand
GACGGTATTACATTTAATTCTTTCTTGACGTCAACTCTTAAAAATTTCACATTAGATATATCAAACAAAAAAAGAATGTGTATTTTGCGAAAAGTGTTTTATGTACTCGTGCAAAAAAAGAAAATCTATGCAAAGAGAGCAGTTTTACGATTTTAACAATTTAACCTCTGACATAATAAAATCAACGACTCCCTAGGATTTCTCCCGACAAGATATTGCATCTAATTCTTTATTAACAGCTCTTAAAAATTTTACATTTGAATCACATATCAGATGAAAAAGGAAGCGTATTTTACGGTAAATGTTTTATATGTTCGCGCACGGATTTCAATTTCTATGAAAAAAAGAAAATCTTTATGCAAAAAAGAGCAGTTTTACGATTTTAACCTCTGACATGATAAAATCAATAACTAGGCGGTAATAACGGTAAGTATAATCGGGGAAAGGATTCGTTCGCATCCCCGGACTCCGATAATAGTTCGCACTTTAACGCGTTCCGACCAAGCAACTACGAGGTAACTAAGATATTAGTAGCACTTAATTATCCTATCAATATTGAGTTATGCTGGCGCCGTGCAGCATCTATTATTCGCGAGAATTTCGCATCCATCTCCACTATCTGCGGCATCGTACAATCTCGCTCTTGACTGGTGGTAGAATTGACCAAAAAAAGATCAAAATTTTAATTTCTCTTCATTTGCCTCTTTATTACCTTTATCAACTTCGTTGCATCAAGATGATTTTATTTAAATCCGCAGACATATCGATCGAGATATCACGTTTTATCTGCTACTTTAACCGCGGTTATTTCGCGAACTTAAATTTAAAAAAATTGATTAAGGAGGGTGGTTAGTAAAATCAATTTGATAAGAATTAGTTCAAATTTATGGAGGATATTCGTCTATGGGGAATCTGTCTTTATGCCAAAGTTGAAGACAACCGTCTGCATGGTTGTCGAGTAATTAATTATTGAAGTTATACTCTTGTCTCTCTCTTATACACGGGCGACACAGCAAAAATGTTACCTAACCTGTGATGTAACTCTCGAAAGCATATTAAAAATGATAAGAATTTAATGAAAATAGGTGCAAATAACTCTTTACATATTTAGGAAGAACTTTCTCGAAGACTGAAATAATTCGTCTTTATAGTTATCAAGAAATTGTAAAAATAAAACAGGACCACATTTCAATGTGGATAATAACGTATTTGGGTTTCAATTGTATAAACAACTCTTTTTAAACCTTAAGAAACACCAATTGAATGCATTCCACATATTTATTTGCTAAAATTCGTTTATTTCACGCGACGAAAATCTAATCTATATGCTTTCCCCCTGCCGCGCCGCCTGTCCCGCAGCGAGAACTAACCAACCTCCTTAACAGCAGTTCGTGGTTCTAATAATGTATTTATAAATAAAATAAAATTTGGTATCGAGGTCACTTTTGTTATATCTTCTTTTCTCTCGGGAGAAGAAAATAAATTATTGCTCTGATAATATCTTTTGAATGGGTTCACAAAGTATTCGCTAAGAAAGTATTTTTGGGGAGAATCTTCTATCTTGCTTTGTGAATAATTGATGTGCTACATGGCAAATGAGGGAAATCATGAAAATTTTAATTTTTCGACGACGTCTCTTACCTGTCGTGGAAGCCCTTATCATGATTTGTTCTCCATCCTCTCTACGCCAGGACACCCTCGGAGGTGGATGTCCTGTCGCGCGACAGCTCAAGGTCGCGTTGTCACCCTCTGCCACTGCCAAATCGGCACTGGTGTCACCCCCATAAACGATGTCGGGTGGCACTGCGGGACAAACGGGTCATGCCAGTAAATTGGCAACGGCCACCTGTCCGTCCTCCTTTCCGCGCGGGTACTTTATGAAAGTCATTACGTTAAACCGGCACTTCGCCGGAACGTCTTTGAAAGAACGAGCATCCTCGAGGCGCGTTTACGGTAAGGTCGAGATAGGGAGCAACCCCTTGCTCTCCCCAGAGAATAGGTTCGCTTAAGTATAGGATGTTTGATAGAGGGAAGAGAAGGGGAGGTAATTTTATCGGGGAGCTCCTTTGTGTTATGCTATATGCGTTTTTCGGTTGTTCGTTTGACCGTTCGGGTAAACTCAAAAGTTTTGCATATGCGGCCATACGCGATGCTCTCCGACTCGCGTTCCTCGCGTATCGATTTGCGTGCTCCTTAGCAGACGTTTTAGTAACGTTAATGTTATGCATTACTTTTTGATAGAGTTTGCAACGTCGTCTTTGATGTTTAAGAAGTATAATTAAAATTAATGTTTTTTCAAGCGAGGGTATGCGAAGCATGGCACGAAGCGAGAAATGAAAAGAACAATTCGTTAACAAAATAATCTTGTAATTATATCGTTAGAATTAATATTCTAAAGGATTTTTAAAACACAAAAAGTCTGCATATTAAATTCTTTACGTTCTTAAAGTCTTAGCGCCAATTATATTCTGCAATGTATGTTATTCGATTAACTCCAATATTGTACCGTAGCGAAAATACTCTTCAGATATGACAAATAAATATCAAGTTGCAGAGTTAAATTTTATATTAACGTGTCATATTAATGAAACATGTAGACAATTATAAACGATTATTGAAATGTTATTGTAATTACTCCATTAATCATAGTCTTGCTTTTAATATCTGATTCCGTGTGTTAAAACAAAGGCAACTGCCTAATATGTGCTCGGTACTGTAGTTAAAGACAATGCGCCACGGAAAGTTCGCGAACCTAAATTCAGAGCTGCATTTAGGGGTTTACAATTGCACGAAGTGTATTATACGCCTGATTTCCTTGCTCCTGCGCCGCCGGAACGCGGCGTGACACGTATACGCGACACGACAGGAGATAAGAGATAACACTTACCGTGTATGTCGAGACAACCGAGCTCGGATATCATCGGGCTAGTGTTGATCTGGCACATGTAACAATCCCTGTCGGTCTCCTTCAGCTGGCGAATGTGCAGACGCCACGTGCCGTCGACGATCTCCTCCGTGGCCTGGCTGCTTCCGGTTACTCCCGAAGTGCCGCCGGACGTCCCGGCGGACCCGGAGCTCGCCCCGCTTTCGTAGGTGACCGTGATACGCGCATTATGCGTCACGATCCTGGTGTGGATCGAGAGAATCGTCTGGTCCGAGGTGCGCAGCCAGCCGACCTGGAAAGCCCCCGCAACGCGACGCAATGCGAATGCAGCTGTCATTTTCTCGAGTGGTATATCGATCGAACGTGTGATTGAGGGGTACTTCCTTACGCTCTATCTGCGATGACATTTTCCTTCCCGGCGACCAAAGATATACAGAAAAGAAACTACGGGCAGTAGTCGCAGCAGGAACTAGTTGCGAAGTAATTACGAGGAAGTAAATTAAACCAAGTAAGATGATGCAACGCGAAAAATGAACTTGAGCGTAAATACGCGAGAAAGGGAAAGAGAAAAAAGATTCTGAAATAAAAATAAAACGATGTTATGAGAGCTAACTTGAACATTGAAATAATATTTGTAAGTTTCTGATTTGAGACGTACGCAATGAGAGAGAGAGAGAGAGAGGGAGAGAGAGAGATTCGTATATATACCGATGGCAATAAGTTTTAATTAACGATAACAGAAATAATATATAAAATGTAGTGGTGCGACGTAACAGTAAACGTAAAACGGTTTGAGAGATTTGAGAAAGATTTGCAGAGTGATTATGGAAATATATTCACGAATATAGATCGGTGTTTTTCCGGACAAAAAAAAAGAATGAAACACAAAAGAAAATAATATTTTGCGAGCTCGAACAATTGGGCATTGTGTGAGATGGTTATATCATACGGTATCGCAGCAAGTGTGCGAATAGCAGTGAGATTTGGTGGTAAATACTAGTCTTAACTTAGACTTAGCATCGGGCCATCGGGCTTATCTTAATTCAGTCCCGTCCGCCCGGAATAGCCGTTTCCTCTTAGACGGTACATTCTGTCTTATTATGAAGAATGCTTTACGGATGAAATCCGTCGCCACATTCGCTCCACTAAACATACCTCTTTTTACCTCATCTTACCTTGTTTCTTTTTTTCCTGGACTATATTCTGACGGTGAAATTTATTACTAAATATAGCCGGTACTAGATGTTATCGGGGAGAGAATGACCGCGGCGGATTAGCGGATTACGATGGAAGAAAATGGGATTCTATATCCTCGTCGCGACGAGAGAAAAACGACTTTTTTGTTGCTTTGTCCTCCTCGTAATCGTAACAGGCTTCGAGACGACTTCCACTAGGCGAAGTCAATTTGACTCGATCTAACCACGATTTGTTTTACTCCTTCTGTGTTGGCTTTATTTTGTATTACTTCTGCGATGGCGAGAAGAGGCGACGCGATATGAAGATTAAGCGCGCGTCGACGGAACAAAAAAGGAGGGGAGTTACTTTTATGGCAAATTTTTCACTCGCGGCAATTCAATTTTGTCGCGTAGCACGTCCCCGGCGAGCGCTACGTGACCTTACCGTTTGCGATATCAGGATGGTTGACATTTGTTACGATACGTTCTATCATCGTTGCCGCTCGGCTCTCGCACATTCCTCTGTCTCCGTCGCGACAAATCCGGACGGCTACGTCGAAAGCCGACGGCACTGCTTTTAGCGTTTTTTTTTCCATTTTTATTAATTTGAGCTTTCGCGCGTTAGATGGGAAATCCGTCCGTAAACCACGAGACCGGAATTTTCAGTGCCTGTGCGAGATGCTAACGGAAGAGTCAAACGATCATAAAAACGGCTCTTCGGTATTCCAAACGCGAAACCGGTCGGCGCAGTTGAAATCCCATTACGGGATAAGTACCATCAGCACGCCATCAAATGCGTGCGAATTTAATCCGCATAGCCCATTCGTGTTTACGTTCCCCATTCACCCCGGGGATCATTACCTTGTATTTGCGAATGCTTATGTTGCGAACGCTGCAAGAGAAGACGACCTCGCGACCAATCGCGGCGGTCTGATTCCCAACTGGCGCTACGAAAATCGGGCCCGTCGCACTGTTCGTCGAATCTGAAACATTCGTTTTGACTGATTTAACGGACGACAGACCTCGTTCGATTTAACGAGACGGCGAGAGAACTGGGTCATCTCGCCGTCTCGTAAGTTCTTTTTCATAAAATTATATTCGATAGACTCTCCCAAATGTATCTCTACTTTAGATACATACATGATCATACAATATACGCGATTATACGAAATAACCGAGATAACTTCCTGTCCGCGATCGACAATGAATAATAATTTAACGTCGTCCCCTATTTTTACCTCGCTCATCGGTGAGAAGAGATTAATGGAGAAATATTGGAGGGCGGAAATTTTATCGTTACACCCTATTCATTACGAGCGACAGTGAAATCCCTTTTGAAAATATTTCGACGGGCCGTGGCGCCGCGGTCGCGCGCCGAGGGCGGTGACGTGCAAGTGCATGTGCCAAAGTTTCTTAAGCACTATCGCGAGGGTAGCTAATTATCGCTGCTTATTCACACGCCTGTTGGTGGATTACGACATCCCTAAACAGATAATGTCAAGTGGTCCGAAGTTGCGGCAAACTTGGGACCGGAGGCGCCGACGAACTTCATGAACGGCTTTGTACGAGAAATTCTTGTTCGCGATCACGGCGGGTGGGTTCGATCTTTTTTATTCGACGATGCCGTGACTACGGCGACGCGGCACGAATACTCGATAAATAAGCGTCCGCGCCTTTTGTACACGCGCGTGCGAGAGAAGTAGATATCTATCTTTTAACAAAAGTATTATGACCGTATACTCTATCATCTCCCGACGCGCCGTGTCGAGCTCTAACGCGAGATAATAGCGCGCGGAGGTATAACTTAGAATTAAAGAGAAAGGGGAAGAAGAAGGGAGGCGGATGCTACTCGAATTTAAGTTGCCGCGAACGATCGTCCTTATTCCGCACGTTCGCTTTATCAACCGGCTGTTCTTGCGTTCTAGTGTTTTCTCTCTTTTTCCTCTCTCTCACTTCTCCCCCTCCCTCCCCTCTTCTTCCCCTCTCTCTCAGTTTCTGTGCATTTCGCATCGCGACTTCCACTCAACCAACAGAAGCTACATCCGACGTAGGCAATATCCAAATTGCCTCCACGGATTTAACGGTTCTGAGATGGCACCGCGGGACAAATCGCCGGGGAAATGAAACGAGCTGCCAGATTAGACAGTAGCTGCAGCATCCCTGTCGTCGTAAAAAGATGAAAAAGGAACACGGCCGCGCCACACCGCACTGGCGTGGAAGCTCACACTCTTTTGTACTGAGTGAACGACCCGAATTCTCGAAAGGACACGGATGGATATATGAGCCGAGAGAATATAGGGAAAGAGAGGAAAAGAGGGTCAAAATTTTTTGCCGCTCGCGTTACCTTAAAATATCTTCGCGTGTCTTACACGGCAACGCGATTCAATTTTGGTTATCGTATAGAAACGGCGGCGTTTTCGTGATAGTATAGCAATTTATTTTACACTGGAAACATATTTCTCTAAAGAACAAAAGTATATTGTACGAGAATTCGAGAAAAATGTTATAACGGCACAGCGCAAGAAGAGCAATCGTACGTGACTAGAAAGAGAGGGAGGGAGGGGGGGAGAGAGAGAGAGAGAGAGAGAGAGAGAGAGAGAGAGAGAGAGAGAGAGAGAGAGAGAGAGAGAGAGAGAGAGAGAGAGAGAGAGAGAGAGAGAGAGAGAGAAAATGTACACGGAGAGAATTTTCTCTTAAAATTTACCCTGAAATCATGGTAGTTGTGGGACAACATGTACCACCAAGAATTTTATGCGAGCTATTCTGATTAATATCTACCATAATAAAAAATATTAATATCTATTACATTAAAATATAAAATATGTTTGATTAATTTTAATAAAATATATCTAGGAAATTTCAATAATTTTTCAAAATTTACCAATTTGCTTGGTAATTTTTATCACGTTGTTTGTAAAATGTCTTTTGTATATTTAAAAAATTCCTTGGTTGCCAAGTTGTCCCAAGTTTGTAGTGAATTTAAGGGTAAAATATAACAAAAAATTCTTTCCGTGTAGAGAAGAAAAAACGCGGAGTAATAAACATATAGATCAAAGTAAATTAATTAGTTAAAGTTGGCAAACTCTTCTGTCATCCAATATTTAACGAACATAATGTCGAGAGACTTTTAATGATATAGCAGGCAACGGGCACCGTCCGCGCGTATTTACGTTCCAGTTTCGTTCCTCCAAACGGACGTGGATACATCACCTCGCGGGCGAGTTTGAAAATTAAAGCATGCCCTATATATGTGTCCGTGTTCGAGGCAATCAGCGGCCAGACGTTCTTTGCATTTTTATTGCGCGTAACTTCCTTGGCACCGGGACTTTCCGCGCCTCAACTTTGTGATTTCGTAACAACGGTTTGTGCGAGGCACAAACGTGAGACACAAATCCCACAGATCTGGGAAGCGAATTTTCGACGCACAGCCCGCCGCACGCATTTCGCGAAATTCGCGCGAACGCGCGGAAATGAAACATCGTTTATCGCGCGTCTATCTCGTTAACAGCGTTAACTTTTGATAGCTCGACGTCCGCCGTGGCGAAAGTACGGTGACTCTTCGAATAATAACAGACCCGTCCCCGCGCTATATCACGCGCTTTTCGCTAACGCCGATAACCAAGAGGGAAAATAATCAATCATCCTCGACATTTTGCAATTCTCCGGCAGGTTCTCCCTCGTCCTCCTCTCATCTCCTCTCCACCCTTCGTTTCCCTTCTTACATCATTTCTTACCTCGAGTATCTCAAAATGGAGTCAAGGTAGGGAATCAATACGGTCGTCGCGTACCGCAATCGTTTTCTCGCCTCAAACGAACGCCGGCGGAAAAGTCGGCAGAAATCAAATTCCAGGCACGGCACGTATCTCGATAAATACATATTGATACGGGAAGATTACGAAGGGAATAGCGAAGGGATTCTGGGCGCGGATTTCTGACACGTTCTCTTTCTACGTGGCCGCGCACGGTGGCCGGTTTTCGGTGCGCCACAAAAGGAAATGCAGCTACGGTGATTTTCTTGTTTCCTACCGCGATCGATTTGTTCGCTTCGCGTAACGCGGCCGCGTACATTCCTCCGGAAATCACGAGCTTATAAATCTGAAATGTATCGTACGACTGTCTTCGAGGAACAAGGAACATGAAAGTATAAGTGCCGTCTTATAGCGACCGATCGTGGAAAATCGCGGGGCACGTTTTATCGGTATGCCCTCGATATGTATTAACTGGTCAGCGATTTTATTTATTGAAGCTCATTGGTAAAAGTTCTTTATTTGCATGCTTACTTAAAATCAGGGTTGTGCGTTTACGCGTAAATTATAATAATCTACATCTACATGTATACAATGTAAACTATGTTTAATATGTCAACAATGAGTAATGTAAACAATGAGTAATCCATGGATCATTGAACATTCATATTTTGTTAGAAATATCGGAAATTTATGTTTTATTTGCAATTTTATTGTTATTGTTATTTAGTTTGGGCACAATTTTTAGCATGCTATGAAAAATTAACAGGGCGGAAATAATAATATTTCTGTTAGTATGATATATTTTTTATATCACTATGCAGTTAATTAATAAATAAGTTACAACTAAAATGCAACCAATTTAACCTAATCTGAAACTTATTTTATTTTTTAAGACTGTTTGTGAAAATACCCTTAAAAATCAGTGAATTAATCAATCAATTTATTTATAATAATTTACATTACTATATTGCTTACATGAAAGAGGTAAACATAAGCAGGCACTACCCTGCTAAATATAAATGAAAATAATTAAGAAAGTAGAGAGCAAGAAGGGATCTTGAAATCGAGAAGAAGAATACCGTTTGCTATAAATCGTTGGAAGGAATGCGGGGACGATTCAACTTGAGTAACGTGCAACGGAAGTTATTATTAAACGTCGCACAGTGATTTCCGAGCTAATGAAGGACGCAAGAACCATAAATCTCTCACGTGTATTCGATATATATGTATGTGCATGTTCAAGTACGCGTATAAACTTCTCATGAAACTTCAGACATCTCAGGAATATTCCAATCTCCGAGTACACTGCGCAGGCAGACGGCTCTAAATATGAAATTCTCTTAAGCGAGACCGGCACGCGAAGGGATCCTTCTCCAACTGAATGTATATGTATATGTCCGCGCACATACGTATTCGGTGTACATATATACATATAACATGTAACAAATTTTTACTTTCGCTCGTATATGCTAGGTATGCGTGCACAGGCATGTACAGGGTGGTCTGTTATTGGTGATACAGCCGGAGAAGAAATTAATCTGTATGAAAAAACGGAAACAGAGTATAATAGAATATTATTTTACACAAAGTTACGTTTTCGAGAAAATCAGGTTGAAAAATAGAAAGGATAATAAAATCCGTTCTTTTTCATTCGAAGCTCGATTTTCAGTACCATTTGGTAGAGCTCTGTTCAACAGCGGAAAATATGATATTTTATGTAGAAACAAGAGTTAATTTTGATATTCTGTGGATAATACATTGACAATTTCAACGAGATCCGTTATTTTCTACACCAGATGTTGAATTTTGTATTAATACTAGATGGCCGTGTTGTCATGCATTGTTAACTCGTGTCACAATTACTTAAGTTTGAAAAAGATGACAAAAAATATTAGTTTTTCAATTTTTATAATAATTTTCTTGAAGAATGGATCTATATATAGAAGAATTGCATTTTACGCTTTTGACTGATCTTTCCATGTAAAATTATGTCATTTGTACCAGGAAGAGAAAAATACAATGTAGATCATCCAACTCTCCGTACTGTGATTGTTTTGTCTTCGTATTGGAGCGTGTGTTGTCAATGTTAATATGTTCATCTGTTCATCGAATAGCAGCGTGAGTCACTTCGCGAATTATCTGGGATATGACCGATCTGGTGACGTGCAATACACAGCTGGCGATGGGATATCTGTGAGCGATGATACTAACAATTGATAAGCACACTCCTAGTTCCTGAACAACCTGATATATCGATGTACAAGCGATACATAAGCGGATTGGAGCGCGGATGACGCGCGCGCGAGAACAGTTCGATGGAACTTGGATGGGACTTCCGATTATTATGCCAATTCCCGAGTAACTCGCTCTTTGGCGCGACTCCGCTCAGCGATTAGATTCGTCTTTCGAAAGATATAATCTCCGGTGTTACTCGCCAATAAGAAGACACTCGGGAGATTGTGCGTCACGAAAAATTAACGCCTCGATATTTTGTGGTTTAGAAATAAATCCACCGCGCGCGGCACTGTTGCGCAGCAAGCGATTCTTCCTGCGTTGGAATTTTGTTCATTTTCGTAAATCCACCTCACGACTTTAACGCAGACAACGACGAGAGCGAGCGACTTTATTTACAATTCCGATATTTGCGACGAGCGACATGTTCCCGGCGCGAAAACGCAAGTACGCGTCCCTCTTTGACGGAATTCCATGGCTCGGCTGAAAAGGCCGAAGCTAATCGCGCGTTTCCCCATAACGGCCTCTATTAGAACGTTAACAACGTTCGCGTTTCGAAGGGCGCACTAGTTCGATATCGTGTATATATATGGCGTCATATGTACACGCGTCGAATAGCCTGGCTGCGTTCGCAACAGGTTCTCCTCGACGTTCCAAGTTTCTCTTGATTTTCGCGGGACGTAGCGTACCCGCCATAAAACCGCCACAAAGTGCTCGATAATTAAATCTTCCTATACGCGATCGCTCGAACGTTCATTTACAAATCGATATAGGGTAATCTTCTATCGCCGATACAATCGAGCACGTAATGATTTCGACGTGAAGAAATAAGTTTCAGATCAAAATTCTTGTAGTAATTATAGTTTCGCTTTCGAGAAAATTTATTTTAAAAATCGGGCGATAATATCGGCTCTTGCTACCTCTGATAAAATTGGATAATTTTAAACTGCGTTGTATCATAAATTATTCAATTAAAAAAAATTGTCAGAAGAAGACTATTTTTAAAAATAGTAGGAAATCGTTAAAATGGTTGAACGAATTTCTTTGTAAAAGATTTATTTAAAAACATTAAGATAGAAGATTTATTTAGCCTTTTAAATAGAATATCTCATATATATTTTTATTTATATCGACTTTATATTCCATTAAGTATTATATTATTTTAGTAAAGCCTTCTCGCGAAATTCATCGACAGTATCTGTGACAGTATCGTTAAAATGCGAGCTCAAGAGAGAAAAATAGTGCTAAATTTCCAACCTTTACATTTTATTTTCTCGAAAATAGAGTTTTATACAGAAAGAGACTTATTGTCACTTTCCTACGTTTTCAACCTTTTTTTTTCACCCAAAATATCTATCCAATCGTGCTCTCTAAAATTCCCCTCTACGATAACTCTATTCGTCAAACATAGAGTCTATAAGTTCTCTGAAAACAACAAATGTTTATTTTAAATTTCACTGACCGTATGTCGGAGTACGCTTCGAAAAAAACTCGCGAAAGCGACTCGAGAGCAGTGGACGCGACGAAACACTGAAAACTGGAACTTCCAACGCGTTCCAACTAAACGATCTCTTTATATCGGAGAAAAGTTTCGAGGTCGCTCCCTCCCTCGGGGAGAGGGAGAGAGAGAGAGATATAGAGAGAGAGGGGCATTCGTAAACAAAAAGTATACGGCTCTAGGTAATTACAGGTTGGATAAGCTCTCGAATGAATTACAAAGGGAATGACAGTGTTTGCAAATCGTATACGGTATTTTCTGCTGGAGATTAGAAATCCGGATACAATCCGCGACCGGCATTCCGTTTGATGGATTTTCCATTAGCCGCAATTATTAGCAATTAATTTTCCATCATCCGCGGCTTCGATTGTGCGACGTATTAACCTTCGTACGAACCGTTGACATCGTCAGATTTGATCGCCACGAATTAATGATACGTCGAGTCGATACTATATCGTTCTAATAAGTTTATCTTCAATGTGTCAAGGCAGTGATAAAGAGTAATTTCTTTCACTATTCGACCTGTCGTTTCGAATGCGCGATGACGGAGCGTTGGCTAAACGCCGACCTTGTTTACCCTGTCTCCGCGAGACTGTTATAGCTATATACAAAACGTCGATATGCAATCTGCTCGCTAACGACGACGTCGACGTGCATCGAGACCTATACTTAATTAATCTTCGAACGCGGGCTCGCGGGCTCGGTGGAACGCGGTGGAGAAATCAAAGGATAGGGGAGCCCGCTTGTATCGCGAAACTTGTTTATTGAATTGCTGCGTCGTGCTGCGGTTAAATGCGAGGGGATGTTTAAACTCGCGGAAGTGAATTAAGAGTATCGAGTAACCCGCGAAAGTTTCCGAGTTTCAAGAAATTAGCAAAGTTTGAGGCGCGCGGTACGATATGCGCGCGAAACAGAACGTTCCGGGGGGGGGGGCGGAGGCGCGGTTCAACGCCTCGAAATAAGTCCGCGCCCCTTCGGCCAAATAAAATTCCCCTATTACTACCCTGTGTTACTACACCGGCGCTCGACCGTGCCGAAACTGCTCAACTTGGGTAAACGTAATATTTTTCACGGCGATATCGAGCGGCGGAACGCGTTCGCCGAGCAACGGCGTATATCTTCTCTCGCGGCGCGGAACGCCCGCGCCGTTGCGGGAAAATGCCGCGCTCGCCAAGTTCCGGCAATTTTGATCCAGGCCGCGCCGCGCCGCGCCGCGACGGGGACGAAAAACGAGAGGGGGGGACGACGACGGAAAACGGTTTTGAA
This sequence comes from Temnothorax nylanderi, assembly GCF_030848795.1. NCBI lineage: Eukaryota > Metazoa > Arthropoda > Insecta > Hymenoptera > Formicidae > Temnothorax > Temnothorax nylanderi. The sequence goes on along the minus strand of NW_027249365.1, from coordinate 219,930 downwards.
ATCCGATCCCCCAGCGACGTGTACATATTATTTCACGCCGGTGTCATTCATGCCAGAAACTCGGGGAAAAACGCTTGTCATTCAACGATCCGACGGTGGAGGGAGAAGGGCGGGTTGGGGGATGGCGAACAAATCCATTGAGCACGATCGAGCGTGTCTGAAAAATCGGCTCTCCGCAACAACGCTCAAGTTTCACTAGCACTGATGATATTTTACGCTTGGGATTTGCGACGAGCTTTCAATCAAAACAACATCGATGAATGGAATTTCCACGACCGTAAGTGTTTCAAAAAGAAACGTTGCATTTATCTCCCGTCACGTGGTATACGAGACTGAAATATTATTGAGATTTATCGTTATTCGTAATTCGTAATGCCTCGCGTTATATTTTCGTCATAAATAATTCGTTTTGTTAAATAAAACGAATGATTTCGATCCCGATAATCGCGAGTATTCCATTTTGTGACTTATATGGTGATAGATATCGTATTCCGGTAGGAATCACGTACACGCATGTACCATGACGTATTCATTGAAACGTGAAAGCGGTAAAAAACGCGAGAGCGAGGGAACAGCGATTGAAGAATTGAGGGCCTTGACTACTGAAGCGCGCTTTAAGCGCACTTCGCGATGCACACTTGAGCCGAATGCCATATCTATTTACATTTGAGTCAGTGGATATGTTGAAAATTGTCGCCCCTTCAATTCCGAGCGCTCGAGCATGCACAGAGAACTCTCCAATACACTCTTCGTCTCGATATAATCTTTCCACGTCTTTACTCGATAAAGCCAATTTAAATGTATAGCGCGATTATTACTAAGGAGATTTCTTTTTTAAAGAGAGAAAAAGAGCAGCTATAATAAAATGAAATTCATTACTCTCTACAGCGTCACTGAAAATTGTACAGAAAAAATATGTTGTAAATTTTGCAACTTATAAATTAAAAAATTCCTACTCTCAAAAGCGAAACTTTTTGCATAAAGAAGAATTTATATCTCACATTTTATCTCATATTTTATTTCGCATTTCCGATATACTTTTTCATCTCTCCATGGCCCATCCTACATACGTATAAACGAAAATCTAATGCGAGAGGAGAATAAAATGTTTAAAAAATGCTTTGACAGCGAACAATATCAGGCTATGAGACAAATAGACAAATGTATTTCATGTTACGTCAATACGATTAGCTTGATATCCTTCAGATATTTCATACAAGCGATACGGGTATATATACATCGCGGAGATGTGTCCTATTTGTCTCGCGGATTTTAAATCAAAATTACTCACTCCTCCCGCCATTCCGATGTGAGCGTGCATATAAAAAGCGCTTCCACTCGATCCACCGTGCTCGAGTACGGCACTCTAGCGAATCATTCCTACACATTTCATACTGATTTATACAAACGAAGAAACGAGATAACCGACGACAAGCGTCGCAAGATCAACCTTGTTATCAGTCACACATGGCGATCTAATGAGATCCGCTCGAAATTTTTACAATATTCGCAATCGAATCGATAAATTTATCCTAAACTAAAGCGTTCTCTTTTAATTTCGTTCAATTTTAATACGAGCTGCTAGATGAACGGTACCGTGTTCTCGGTTGACCGTGCAAATACCGCGGTCTCGCCATCGTAAATTTTAACACGCTATTCCGGCATAAAAAATGCCGTGTCCCACATAGCCGGATAAACTCGCGGGACGGGGAACAATTTTCTGTCGCCCACTTTGCGCGCGCACGCGCAACATCTAAATTAATCTGCAAAAATCATGAAAAGGATATTGCGAATTATCGGACGGAGTGTGGTCCGAGCACGAGAAAACGTATATTCGGATAAACGCGGACTCGCGCATCAACGTGTACCATTTCGAACGGGAATCCGTATTACGATAGCCATTCGGCCATTTACACGGGACGAATATAAAATGCTCGAACGACCATCGAATGAAAAGCAAAAGCGTGTAACGCGAAAATGCGTGCCATAAAATACGCATTAAAACGAACAGACGTAGATCTGCGTGCAAACAGCGCGAAGCGGCAAAAAACGTGAATCTCGTGAAAAATTATCGTTTCCCGCCGGTCGCAGGAGAGATCGAATGGGGTGTTAGATCTTGTGGATAGAATTGTGCGACTTGGTACTTGCCGTACGGACACGCGCATAAAATCGAGACGTCATCTCCTATCCGAACCTAAGAAATATCGGCTCGTTTTAAACGGAATTATTTTGCCGACATTTGCGTAATTACGTATTCGGGGACGAGCGCGATTTGACAATTCGACACTTTCACGGGATCGTTTCGGTTACGCGCGCTTCGTAATCGAAAGACAGAGGCCCGGTTTGTCGCCGCCGCCGGCGCGAAACTCTAGCCCTTTTACGCTGACTGCACTTAATTACGTTTAAAAATAAGTTCGGCCGGAGTAATTAATTTTAGATTCCCGTAAAAGTTTAATCACACAAAGTTTCGGGACGGGCGCGGAAGGGTATTCGGGAAGTATCTTTTTAAGGGGCCGTAAAGGGGCCGGGAGAAGCGACGAGTGAGTTTAAAGATATGGAGGAGTGGATGCCGGCACCTTAATCTTTTCCCCGAGAAAGTTTCTCTCGTCGCAAATCTTCCCGCGCGCGCGAGTGAGCGAGCGAGCGAGCGAGCGAGCGCGAGCGTGAACGCGCGTCGGCCGTTGTGTCTACGTCTCCCTACCTCTCCTAGGGGAATACAAGCACCGCCACCGGCGTGTAAATCACGAGACATTCGACTTTTTAAACAGTAGATTACGTTCCGCGTTTGAAGAGAGAGAGAATCGCCATATTTCACGAGGCGCGACGCGCGAATATCCGTCGCAATCGATAGCCCCGCAAAAACGGTCCCCGGTCTACTGTCCATCATTAATTATTCCGATGCGAGAGATCCGCGCGCGCGCGCGTGCGCGCGTGCAAAAAAAGAAAAAAAAAAGAAAATGCGAGAAACAAGAATTACCAGCCACGTTAGGTACGGCCGGTAGTATCTGAAATTGAACGATTGCGCCGGCGGAACTCATAATTTCGACGGTGCCAGTTATACGGCGGACGCGCTTCGATATATCCAGGAAATGCCATATAGAAATCCGGCGCGCGGAATAGATCGGTAGGCGGAAATAAATTCTTGTACGCCCGGACGTGGATTAAGCGACGGGAAAAATTTACGTCGCGCGTCGCTGCGCTTTGGTAAATCAGGATCCTTCGCGTACGCTTACATACGGGGGAATACGGATGCCGTCGTCGTCGCGACGTAAGGAAGGTACGCCGTACGCCGTTACGTCTGGCATTTGCCATCCTATTTTCAAAGTGACTTCGCTCACCGAGGATATACTGAGGTAGCTGAGGAAGAATGTTGTATCTTAAATCGAACAAACATTCGCACGCGTATATACGTCTCGATCGTATACCCGCTCGAGACACGCGACCCGTTAAAGGTGACGATTTTGTCGCAGCGACTACGTTGCGAGAGAGAGAGAGAGAGAGAGAGAGAGAGAGAGAGAGAGAGAGAGAGAGAGAGAGAGAGAGAGAGAGAGAGACTTTCTCACGCTGGAAAGCGAGTTACCGGTGAATTACCTTTGCGCTTACAAAGCAAAATCAATTACGTCGAGTATCAGCGTGAAGTTCGCCCCGTACGATCACGTAGGACGACGGGAATAAAGGGAAGCCCTCGTTTACGTCGCTACGCGAGTAACTCGTCGCATTTTGAGACACCTAGAGACTCGGCGAGGCCCCGGCGAAAGGAGCGCCCGCGCCGGAGCGAAGCAATTAAAGGAAAAGCTGCAAGAGCATCGGATCTGCGTAACAATACATTATGGAAGTCGAAGCGAACGGAAGTCGCGGATACTAAAATCCGCGCGAGACAAAGGGTTGCTCCGGAGGATTTCTCAATTACCGAAATGGAATGTGTGACGAGCAGGGAGGGGAGGGAGGGGGAGGGTAACGAGAAGCGAGACCAGAGTGACGGCGATGGCAAAGTGACAAGCGGCCCGACGGGACTTTAAGCTCGAGAATGTCGCGAGAATTTAGCGAAACGGTTAGAGAGGCTACCCAACGAGAAATCCTTTTCGTCTCGTATCATAAACCCTTTCCTCCCCATTGCTGCCCCTCTGCGATAAGCTTCTATCGGGCGAATCTTCACGGCGAAATTAAGCGCGTCTCGACAGAAGTTGCGTTACGAAGATTATAATACGGAAAGGCGGGGACGCGACAAGTTTGTGCGAGGGATAAAACGCGTAGCCTCAACGAACGAGAATGTTTAACGGTTCTTTCCATTAACTCGTCCGCGTGGCCGAGTCTTACGCCATATCGGGGAATCTTCCAGGAAGGAATTAGACGGGTCCCGGTGTAGACATCGAGGGCTTACCGTAGAGCACGGGAGCATCTGATAGGAGCGACCACCTGTCTCGTATTTCAACTTCTTCCCAACTTCTCTTCTCCGGCTCTCTCTCTCTCCCTCTCTCTCTGCCGGCTCCTCCACATTGTTAAACCCCTGCATTTTCGAATATTTTCTCCTCAGAATGCGCTCCCGTGTCTGTATACGAGATGTCTCCGAGCTGACGATAATAGAACCGAAGGGGGAATGATTCCTCGTAAAAAATTTATTCGGGAAGTGAATAATAAATAAGATTTTTTTCGTACTTTATTTTCGGAAACATTGATTGTATACCAGTAACCTCTTAGCCGAAGAGATCAAGAGGGAATGTCTCCTCGTGAAAAATTAATTCGAGAAGTGCATAATAAAATACGATTTTTTCGTATTTTCGGGAATACTGATTGTAAACCAGTAACCTCCTAAATAGGTAAATTAATGATACATTCATGCTTTTTCGCGTACTGTGTATTATTACTCTTCAATTTTCAAAGTTATTTCTCTTGAAAACAAAGTCTGGTAAAAAAAAATTATATCACACTTTTAACTTGATTTTTAGTAAAGAATTTATTCTTTTTTCGATTCGTACTACCAACTCAGAGATATGTATTCCATATTCTATATATATATTCTAACGCTCATGTAATTGAATCAACAAACTTTGTTATCGTATTTACGTGTCCGAGTTCGATAAAAAGAAAATAAAATTACGATTGAGAATCGCGCGAGAGAAGAAGAATCGACGTGTTAAGTTAACAGGACGGTAATAGGGAAATTAATTTGAACGTTACTCTCGAAGATGAGCCATAATTCAGGTCGCTCCTTCAAACGTTTCGCTAAACTTCCAAGACGCGAAATTAATTTTGCGGTTACTCTCGCAGGGCGGGCTGCGCGCCCTCGGATGCATCTGTGATATAAGTCATGTAATATAAAGACGGGGTACTTTCGACAAAGGTAATCATTCGTGAGGCATTAACTCTTCGGAAGTCCGTGACTCGTAATAAAGCGAATAAACGCAAACACTCTCAACCCAGAAGAGGGATGATAATCGTGTTACACGCGTTCCGATAAAGCTGCCTGTCGATATCCGACCGAGTCTCCCGCGAATTCGCCGTAGCCGTTGTAATCCAAATCGGTTTCGCGCTGTGATCGTCGCGTCGACATTGCAGTTGCAGGTTGCGGGTGCGGAGAAGAAGAGAAAAAACGAAACCCCTACCGTTGCGCGCATAGGGCGAAACATCACGTTCGATTCTCACATCGAGCCGGAAAATTGTGCCGCGCGCGCAAAACGGACTCGAACCAATTTTTTTCTTCTCCCGATCTCCCCCCTCTCCGTTCCCCTCCCCTATATCCCCCTTTTTCCGTCTATCCCAAATATATCCTCGCGCGCCCCACAGCTTCAAAACGAAAATGTATGTACCGATCGGAGGAGGAGGGGCCCGCTGTTTGTTCGTGACTGCGAAACGAGATTTTTGCGGAAACGGAGAGAAAAATTGCAATCGAGATTTGTGGAGCGTTTCGATTGACGCGGACTTGGTCTCTTTCTCTCTCTCTCTTTTTTTTATTTCGAACAGTACGCGCGCGTGGGATCTATAGCGACGTGTAACGACCCCTTGATACGCTCGTGCGGGATATTCGTCAGAGTGGCTTCGCTATTCTAAATTAACTCGACTCTTCGCGATGAGAAAACTTGGAAAAAGTATTCGTTCTGCTCTATACACTCTCCGCTATAACGATTCTTCGAGATAACGCCTTTCAGAATGGATACTCAACGAAGAGTACTTATATTCCGTATTAAAAATGAGACTGTGATACTTGAGAAAAAATTATCATCATTATTCAATGAGCCAAGATGATAATTTACTCGACGATTTTGGTCCTTACTCGGCAACATTGCATTAATAAAACAGGGAATCAATACGTAATGCGGCATTCGTAGAGATTTAAGTGACATCGTCAACTAACTTTCAGTATGTAAGCGAAAACTTCGACTTTCGCGTATCTTCGAATTCTTTTAATGAAAACTGACATCATTGCAGACTTTAAACGCACCCCTCCCCCCCCTCTCTCTCTCCATTTCTCTCACTCACTCGTGCATACGCCTCCGCGACATCAACTCGGGGATAAACTTTCCGAATTTGAGCAAATATCGCTCACCGCGCGAAACGACAGGTGGAAAATTATTTCTTCGATAAATCTTCGTGCGCGATCGCGATAAATTTGCCGCGGGCGCACGCGTTACATATCACGCTCCGATACGTGGATGCGCATAAGGATACGCATCTTCGATTATACGATACGAGAGAAATAACATGCCGTTCAATTTACATGCAAAGCGACAAGAACCGGACCGGAGATAACGGTAATTGTCCTTTATTTCACCGCTCTCTGCCCGTCGACATTATCGAACACGCGGGCATAATTGGACATTCAAATAAACAGTAATTACCGTAACTTCTACTGCAATAAAATTCCGCGTATGCGTGTTTACGGCGCGACACGTAATTACTACGGCTCGTCTTTCCCACGGGTGGGAAATATGCCACATGCGTGTTTCAAACATTTGAAATAGATTATTCGGCGCATCCTTATTTGCCAAATCCGATTATGATCATCCACTCTGTCGGAGCGGCTAATCAGCGCCGTAAACGTTCCGTTTTTATCAATGCAATTGAGCAGCGCGACGCGCATTCGGAGAGATTTCAACGTCGAACGACAATAATATTGTAACGTTTTATTTCCCTCTTCCTGTTGCGCGGCGTTGCGCGTTTCATCGTTATTATTTTGCATTTTGTACGAGATCCACGGAGAGCGTGGTATAGCTAATTAACGTTTCGCGTATGTTTCTACAGTGGCGTACCATTAATTATTCTCATCCTGGAATATAATAAATTTATCAACAGCCGTATATTATTTAAATCGTACTGCAACTAGGTCTGGGCTTTTGCGTTCAACGAGCGGTTCTTTTTGCCACTTCTGACAGTTTAAACTTTCCGTATAATGGTTATTTTCAGCAATATTGTTTGTCTAAGGTACTTTATCTTTACACGTACGAGATACGTGTACGGACAATTTCGTTATTTGTCTCGCGCGAGAATACAGCGAAAATACATCGTTTAAGTAAATATTTTGGGCTTGCGGGTCAACAAAAATCAGGTCGAAAAAAATCTATTCGTGTATTTCGGGGTATGCCAATATATCAAGACTATAATTATTTCGCTCGTTTGGCATAAGGGAAAAATAATCGATCGATCGAGCAGTGCCGGGAACGGGGGCGGACGATGCGCGCCGACGGAAATAGATCTGGCAGTTGCCTTACGCCAGTTCCGCCGGTTCGTGTTCCAGCGGTTGCAAAATTCATACCCGGACGACGACGACGACGACGACGGGGGCGTCGAAGTTTTCTTAATAACGGAATCCTGAATTCCGGCTGTTTCTCGAAGTAGGTCGTGCTCCGCGCGATTTCCTAGGTCGTATCTCCATTTCCTGCGCGCGCTCGCTCGCGCGCGCGCCGACTCCCCCGTATCTATCCGACCGGCCCCGGTATCGGAGTTTCTCCTCCGGGGACATAATTTCAAAATAGAAGCTATGCCCCCCCTTATAACACCGAGACGTTCCGTGTTTTAATAAGACGATCGATACGCGCGAATATATACGCCTCCCAGCCGTTACCCTCCCTTTGACTTTGACCAACTCGCTCGTACGTTATTTCGGATTCCGCCGCTCTGAAAATTCCCCCGTCCTTCTACGTATCCCGGAGAGAGATAAAGAATCTACGTGCTCACCCCCTCGCTCGCTGTCGCTTAAAATGTCCGCTAAAGCGCACGTGAGGCACCGCGTAAAAGCCGCGGGTACACGACGAAAAAGTTTTCCCGTATATCAAGGCGACGTCTGTGCGGAAAAAAAGAACGCGGCGCGGCGGCGGCGGCGGCGGCGGCGGCGCGCGCGCGCGCGCGCGGCCGCACCGAGCGTCAAGTCGCGTGCGTGCCTGCGTGCGCCATGAATGAAATCAGCCAACGAGGTTTGCGGGAACCCCATTCTGCGAGTCAAAAGAATTTTTCTAATCAAATAGTCGGATGGAACATTCTACAAATGTTTCAACTCCGACTCCGAGCAAATCGCGGTTCGCATATTTAAAGAAAGCGCATAACATCAAGATGCGAAACATTTTTTGTGTATATTCACGTTAATAATTCGACATCCGGCGGTATCAGAAATTTTCTTTTCTTCTCTCTCTTATTTTGCATGTTTAATCAAATATAATATTTAAACGCACATCTTTTTCTCTCTATCTCTCTTTCTTCTTTTCCCCCTTCCTTCACTTCTTTTCGCTTGACTCTTTCAAATTATATTAAAATAATTAATTTAATTTCCTGTATCGTGAATTAACTCAAGTAATTACATATTATTAACATAATATACTCAAGTAATTACGTGTTATTGACATATAATAGAGTGCACAATTTGATTACGAATCATGTAGGATAACAATAGCATTAATTTATCAAGCGAAGTAATGTGACGCGGTGTAATTGTCGCTTCTCTCTTTAACCGAAAGAAATTGGCGATCATTATTTATGCGACACAAAATTGTAATTAAGTTATATATATAAATATCGTTAAACTTTCTCTCACGGTTGATATCTCCGCTAAATGCATATTTTCGTTAACGATATGATAATGTTTGAAATGTGATGGTAAAAGTAAACCGAAGATATCAAATGCAGCACTTCTCATACACAACGTTCACGTTACACGATGATCGATTGGTACGCTAAAAACTCAATTCATTTTATCAGCAATAACTCGAAAATTAAATGGAAAATTGCATATTTTTCGTCATTTTTAAGCCCGTAATTGAAATGTATTGACAAAGTGTATATGAACGAATAATTTTTTTTAATACTCACGATCCTATTACTTTTCTAAATACAGGATAATATGAAAATTGATAATTAACTAAATATACATTAAAAAGAGGGGGAGGACGAGAAAGAGAGAAATTATTGCCGACACTTGTCACTGGTGCATAGGACACGCGAAAAAAGGTGGTGGGAGATGAGTGCTCGGACTCCGTAAGATATAGTTAGCACTAGCCACACGGTACGTCGTATTCCGATAAAAAGTGCAACCGCAGAGAATGACTTTTTGCCGGAGAGAAGGTTAAACGGGCGAAGAGTCGAACGATCATCTCGAGGGAGTTACATTTCGGATTTTTCTTTTCATGTAAAGATTGACCTTGCGCGTTTAAACGGTTCGTTAAGTTGATTCTCCTCCCGGTTAGATTTTCATTTAATTTAAACGACAACGGCGGCGGCGGCGGCGGCGGCGGCGGCGGCGGCGGCGTCGTTTTTCAGCCCCCGCCATCTCTCTCTTCTTTGGCACTCGATGTCCCGCTGACGCTAACGAGCGTGTTTGGAATTTTGACAAATTTCTAGCGCTAGGATTTTGCCTTTCGCGCGCGGCCCAGTAACAATGCAAACGTCGTTACTCGTCTGTCATACACATTAACGGTTTTATATACGAAAAGCCATTCCACATTGCATCCGCAGATAGGTACGCATTGTATTTTGCGCATTCGCGCACCTATGTGTACCCGAGGTGATATATGCGCCGTAAACGTTTGCACTACGCTCACCTCAAACTTATTACGGTTAACATATACCTACATACTATCCGCTAACGCAATATCGCGCACGACATGCACAATTCTATGTGTCTGCATCAAGCAACGGTGCGCGCACACAAACGGCCTAATTTAATGGAGCAAAACGATAAAGCGATCTGCCATAAGCTCAATTCCTTCCTAACGTAAGCGCCAAACAGCTGCGGGAATAGAATAAGAAGCGGGCGAGAGAGAAAGGCAATGGGTGGAAACGAGAGAGGAAAGGAGACGAATCGCGTTTGCCCGATTTCGCCTGCGAAACCATCGAGGAACTGTCGCGCATCCCGCGATAGACGTTTACTGATGACCCGTCAAAAATTGATTTTCGCATTTTGCCCCTGTCGATACGTGTTACCGCGCGCACACTTCATTCCTATAACTCAACCACCGTGTACACGCGTGACACGGAAAACGTAGAACATGCGGGAAACGTCGTGCGTAACGCCAACATGCGAGGCGTGTGCTCGAAGAGTGTTTAAAAGAGTGTTTAACAAAGAAAGAGAGAGAGAGGGGGGGGAGGGAGAGGAAAGAGAAAGAGAAATATGTACCACCGCTGTTCCCAAAATGACCTTCGGAAAGCGACCTTTACCGCGAGAGCTACTTACGCGGTAGACTTAACGACTTCGCCCCCGCGGTTAAAGCTATACGCCGCGCAATTAATTCCCTAAGTTCCACCGGCAAGCAAATCGATGCAAATCCTTGAACAAAATCCCTTACGACGCGTCGCTCCTCGTAATAACTCCGTCCAACAACGAATTTGCCTATCCAAACTACCATTAAAAGCGCGACTACGACGGCCGGATGACCTATGTCGATGATTAACGTCGCTTCGACGTTGAAGGAATCGGATCGGCCGCATTGAAATTCATACAAGTTCGACGCATTGTGTAGATTGATTAGCCAATGAATATTTATGCCGATGTGTATGATTGCTTCTATAATGATCGTCAAACGTTTCAATCCGTTTTGGATATCCTGCTCAATGGTAAACTAAATTGAGCGGAAAGTGTCAAGGTATCTAAAAAAAAAAGAAAGAAAGAAAGAAAATCGTTACACATTCAGGAACAAACAAGCAATTTTTGAAGGCAGTGAAACGGGAAGCTGGGAATTATTGGAAACGTACGTATCTGCGAATGAAGATCGGAAATAAGCATGAGCAAGCAACTTTGGGAATTCAATCGTGCTTTGCGAGTTCGAACCTCGATTTGATCTCTTGATAAAGCATCACAGAAAATCGGATATTGCGATAAACTCGCTATTCAAGATATTCACGTTATCCCAATTAAAATCATGATTCTCGCTGAGCGTGTTATTAAATAATGGCAGTTTGACTCTTTCGTTACAAGTGCGGTGTTCGAAAATGTTTTTATTAACCCCCCCCCCCTTTCCCTTTTATTCGATAAATATTATCATTATTTGGTCTCGCACAATCTTATCAGATTAAATCGTTTCCGGAACGGTTCTGGAACCGTGTAAGAGGGAATAAAGAAATCTTCGTTGACAAAAAATGATCGTGACGAATTACGCGGAAACCGTGATGGAAGAGACTTTTCTACAATTTCTGTAATCGTGCGCGTAGACGTGTCACGTGGTCTGTGACCATGATTTTAGCAGGGAGACGCGCGGATGAAAAAAAGTTCCGCTATATATGTATATTCTCCGGCGTTGCAACATATTCCTCAGATCGAGTTCGGGATTTTCGTTTCCCGAGAACTCTCCGAGAAGTCGCGAGACAACGGATGAACGGAAAGGATAGAAGCGGGAGCGATGGAGCGGACGAAACGAGGTTTACTTCGATGAAACGAGGAGAGCGCGCGATGCCGTTGCCGTCGAGGCAGCTTTTCTTCCGTGAGACGAAAATGCGCGTGAAGTCAACGGAGAGATGAAAGGAAAGGTAGCGGAATCCAAGCGAGCAAACGGCAATAAAATTCATCTCGAAAAACCTTTTGCGCGAAACCTTGTCTACTTCCATTTGTGTTCGAAAGTTGGAGCAGAAATGGTGGAGAAACAACGTTTCAAATTCATAGCCAGTCGGCCACGCGCGCAACTTGCTATTGCGAGTTCTTTCAATCGTCGAAACTCTTTCTCTCGCGGAAACGGGGAATCCAATGAAACGCGCGCGGCGCGCGTCTGTATACGACTTTTACACGCCGCGCCAGGATTTCTCTTTACTTTCCGTCAAGATTCGTTACCTTCCACTACTCGAGTAACCCAAGAAACGTAAAATAAATATAAAGGCAAGTTGTGCAAGCGGAGACGACACAGCGATCGCTTAATGCTTACGCAAGGCACGCGCGAGTTTTTCCCCTCGCGTTAAACGAGCCGCGAAATGATCGTAAAGGGACTCGCATGCGAGTGTCCCTTTCGAGATGAAAATTTACCTTGAGGAAACGCGGAACGCGCGACTCCGTGGACGACGCCGTCGATGCCGATGAATATGAGGAGCGGTGCCAGGGCTGCGAGCATCGGGACCGTCCTGGTACGCGCGGCATTCGCACCGCCGCCGCGGGCCTGCAGCGTCATTCCTGTTCCCCGGCGCACTCGCGCGATCTCCGATCGCGCTTCTCCCGGGTGCAATGTCCTATATCACCCGCGATCTTGCTCTTCCCACGCGATTGGTCCACGATTAGCGCACCTGGTGTCGCCTGGAGCGCCTTCTGCGCGCCTGGCACGTGCTCCGTGCAGCTCCCGGCCGAGCGCCTCCGCTCATCTCCGTGCGTTCGTGCGCGTACCGCGGGACACCGTCCTGGTGCCGACGGCACCGTCGCGGAGCGTGACACGCCGGTAGAACGGCACGGCACGCATCGGTACGGTGGCTCAAGGTCACGAACACGCCGCTCGCGAAGGCAGAACTACGTTGAGAATGAAAGGGGAAGAGAGAGAGAGAGAGAAAGGAAGAGAGAGACAAAGAGAGAAAGAGCGAGGGAGAGAGTACGTGCAGAAGGAGAGACACTCCGGTACGTAAGAGAGGATCCACGACGAGACCTCGCTCCCCTTCTCCCGAGGCTGGTCCTGGTCCCTCTGTCCCGGGCCGTAGACTGCTGCCTGGAAACCCTCGGAGTACGGAGTACGCTCGTGCCTCCACCACCCCCGTCCCCCGCCGCGCAAGCACCCGGACTTTGCGTCCCGTCCCGCGACTCGCCGCCGATAAACTTCCTACGGGCACCCTCCAATACTCTCTCTCTCTCTCCCCCCCCTCTCTCTCTCTCTCTCTCTCTCTCTCTCTCTATCCTCCTTCTCTCTCTCTGTCTGTTCTCCCCTCTTCGTTGTGCAGCCCGCACCAGGAACGGTCTAGCAGCGCTTGCGCCCTCGTAACCGTGCCCTGATGCCCGGGCACTGCCGCTACCACTGCTGCTGCCTCTGCCTCTACCTCTGCTTCTGCCGCTTCCTCGTACCTTGGCGAATCTCTCTTCCGTCTGTCTCTCTCCTCGGCTCACCGGCTGTTCTCTCCTCCTTGTCGGTAGCCCTTCGCGCGGGAGAGACCCTACGGTGGTGTAGCTCCCGCGACCTCCCGCCTTTCCTCCTTTCTTTTTCTCTTGCTCTTTCGACAACTCGGCCCCTACTCGGGTCCCGAATTTCTTTCCACGGACCATCCTGATGCTCGCTCCTACCGGAACGCTCGCGTCTCACGGGATTTAGCCAGCTTCGTTCAAGCTGGCACTAATGGGGAATCTCCATGACGATCGTCGATGACTTTATAAAGATGACAATCGCGGATCGTTTCGCGGGTATTTAGCCGGGTACAATCGTTGTTCGGGGGAATGGTGCCGGATATAGCTCGCGGGGATCTCGCGGAACCACTGCACCTGCCGAGTATCTCTCGGCGTTGTCTTCGCCCGGGACACCGCTTAATTCCAGATATTGTCCCCGGAATTGCGAGTTACGATAACCACGCGACCGGCGTATGTCGCCGAATAATACTTTCGGTGGATTAAACGCTACCTAATTCATTTTATCTCTTACGTGCTGATCGCGCCGAGTGTCTATCCCTTGGAAAAAAAATGACTCCCACGGCGATCAGCCGTAATTCTGTCGCGGGTAATAAAGAAACAACTTTGTACGTTACCAATGGCACGATATATAAATCCCCGCGATGGATATTACTTTTTTAGAATACGAAATAAATTTCTTCCGTGTAACGGAGCATGCTCTACCCCCGCGGGAGTAATTTTAAACTAGTAACATAAGAAGACAAAAAATGAACTTGGGAGCGGTAAAAACAGTTGCGACGCGGCGTTTATATACCGATTCGTTATAATATGTTTCGAGTTTAATGAAAATATTCGCAAACATCTGTCCATTTTAAACCAATATTTTACGCGTGTCGTACCATGGCGAATGTTACGAACTAAATCTGCATGCAGAAACGACAAACAAAAATGTAAGCGCGACAAAAATAATTTTAATCTTATTTCCATGTTTGGCCGGGAAAAAAAATACAAAAATTCTGACGAAATTCCGCGATCGCCAGTAATGAAATTTCGTTTCGAATAGAATGCCGTACATGTCACTACTTTTATTTTTGAAAACTGAAAATACAGGTCTTTGTGGTGACCCATGTAATCCAACGACGAAGAATATATAACTGTAATTCTGAAAAAAAAAAAAAATATAATTCTTTATCAAGTAAGTTACAAATAACAGTTGTATACAATAAATTCTTCCCCAACAGTTTTTATTTATCCATGGCAATAGAAAGAAAATATCAGATAAATAAAAAATATATATAGGATGGCGCGGTATTTTTTGTTCTATCGACCAAATAGCATTGGAAAATGATCGCAACTGAAACTGGCCAAGATGGTCGATGCTTTTCACCGGCCGTCAAATTATTCCATTTATTTATCCTGTATCCCATTTCGTTCGATCTCCCTCGGATTATCCAGGCTTTATCCGGCGTGGTTTGTCCGTGATAGCGAATCGCGAGAGCTGCATTCCGCGCGCGAGAACTATATAGGCATATTCCAAGGAGATCACGGCCCACTAACAACAATCTACAACCGAATCCGCTGTTAGCAAAGAGCGAAGAGCGAAGATGATAGTAGCGGAGGAGGGTGGTCGAGGCAGATCCGAGCTGACGCTATGAGAATACGGGAGGGCGGAATTTAAAATGATGGAAGTGATTGTCCTGAAATTACGAGGTACGATCTCCGGCGCGTCGTTAGCAGATCCGAACGTCTGCGAACATGTCGCGAACGAACGGGAGAAAAAAAAGTGGGATGGTGGGAAGGGAAGCCCGGGGAGTAATTGACTTTGAGATTCGACTTGAATCTCCACCTCGGAGGACAAATCGGAGTGTCGAAATGTCAATATTTGTCGCGGCGTTTTATCACGAGAGCCGTCATATTTCCAAAATCTCAATGGAGATGCTGCGCGCGCGGGCTCGATATATTGATTTTGTTTATAGACAAAGCTGTTTTTGTCATGTCTCTGTTACGAGCGACGCGTCAATTTTTGGGACGCGAATTTCGACGCGATCGCAACTCCCCCGATGATCCCCAGTTCCCGAAATCCCGGCCAAGAGCAAACGACGCACCCAGCCATCGGAGACTTTAATGTGCGTTAATTAATCGCGACGTAACTTGGGCGTTCGTGACGATTAATCGGCGGCGTAATGTAGCCCTAATTAATCGCGGGCAGGTGACTCGTATCGCGCATTATTACTCACGAATAAACGTGTTTCGTCGATATATAACGTATATTAATGATCTCATATATTAGGCACGCGCGGGGGAGCGTTTCGAAATGACGACTGTTTGCACTGCCGCCCGGCGCCGCGCATGCCGAGTCTTTAAATACCCATCGCGCTCTGTAATATGCAATGGCGAAGTTTATATCTCGGATGATCAGTCTCGGATGATCGGTGTTAACGAGGTCTGTTACAATAGAGCAATAGTCGTCGAGCTTTCCGTTAAGACGACTGACTGAGGGGAGGGGGCGGGAGAGTATTAAGGCCGTAGAGATGCCAGTGATTGTTCCGAAATTACGACGAACCCATCGTTAACTCCTAACTTGCGAGGGGTCGCCTTCCGCGCTGATTAACTTTTAATGATCTTAGATTAAGCTCCTCTACCTAGTATTGCCCCGTCTGTTCTTAACCGTACCTAATTCCCCCTCCGTTACATATTTACAAATAAATTTATTAACGTGCCGTATCGTAAAACACTGAAAAAAAAAAATAATCTGATAAGCCGGGATTAAAGCATCGGGTTTTATGATTTATGCTTATTAGTGCCAGCGTAGAGTTTTGCGAGGGAGAAACATCACGCGACTCGAATAAAATGAGCGCGCTAGGGAAGGTCGAACGGAAAACGTTAATAAGCTTACGGGATAAACGTAATACCTGTTGTATTAGGCCGCCACAAGAGGTAAAACCACGCGTTCGAACACGCTCAAAGGATATTTCTTCTAATATTGTATCTCGAGTCTCGCACGAATATTTCTTTAAAATATTAGGGGGGAGAAAAGAGGAAGCACAGCGGAACATTTCGTGCGCACGGAGGGAAGTGGTTTTGGGTTATGCACGTTTATGTGATAAACGTTTCCGTTGTACTCCTGGCGGCAACGCGGTCGCACCTATTTAGCCGTTGCGCGAAAGCGATTGTATATTCAAGCGATATTTCGAGCATATAATTAACAGATGAAGCCGCCGCAACGTGCGAAAGCAATTAATCGTGGGCGTCACGCACCACGGATGAATCGACCTGATTAACCCGCGTTCGCGCCGAAAACGTTTCGTTTCTGACTGTCAAAGACCAGCTGGCCGATTTGACACGCGAAGAAAGTATCTCGTTCGTGAGACATATGTAGTATTTCAACGATCTATATTAAAAGATACGAATATAACAATGTTCGAAGTCGATATTACGTTTTACTTGTTGTAAAATGTTCTGAAATAACTTTCCATGTATTCTATGTATTTCGAAACTTTATATAATACAGAACGGATACAGAGCTTACCTTACGGTTACGTTACAAAAACAGCTTGCAAAAACGGGGGATAAAAGTTAATTCGGCGGCCAAGTTCTTGCCCAAGATACGATCGGGCATCTAAGCGTATTTTCTTTCTTAATTAATTTCTCCTCGTTATTCAAACTTTCGGAGAACGGTCTGTAATCTCGCCGGATGCCGGATCTCTGAAATGCGATACAAACGAGACGTAATCGTACTGTATCAAAAAGAAGGGAGGCAAGTTTGCCAGCACATCTCGCAGGGAGATAATATTAATAATTCATAAGACGCCCGGTGTGACTTCCCAAACATAGAAATTGAGGCGGTTGTGGAAGTTTCTGCAAAGTTGACTGTTAATCTATGTTTGGATATGAGATTTGGAGTATATGCTCGACACATTTTCCGTAATAGCCGCGAAAGCGCCAAATGATTAATACATTTTGCACAGCGGTGTTAATGAGTGCCCGAGTAGGCCGTGACCCGTGGCCGCTGATTTCACAAAGGATTCCTGGTTTGACTTCAAATAGCGGACGCGGAAAAAAGTTCGTTAACGTTACGTGTGACGTTACAAATGATACCTGCGCTCCGCGTAACCGTTGCCGCGTATAGGAGAGAGTTAATACGGGGAAAAAAGGGGAACGTAAATCTTTTTTTTTGTATTTCTCTCGCGTGCGTGAATGCGCGTGCGTTTGTGCGTCTAATTGGAAACCGTAATGACACTCCGAAAAAGATAATAGAAACGTTGCGTGTCAGCTGATAATTATCGACCTGCGGCGGTTGCGCGAGAGAGCCGTGTGCTCGGGCTGCTGTACATAGCCGCCGAAAAAAAAGATCGGCTAATTAACGTTCGCGCGACCTCGCGCGCGCGCGCGCCATGAAACGAAAACGAGATTTGCGTAAGCAAGCAGGGAAGTATACGTGGAGTGTGGTGTATACGGCTTAAAGCGAACTCCTTGCCGATAGTTAATTATTGGCGGGCAGAACTGATTTGCAAGTACGTCGTTTATAATCCACTTAAGCTCTAATCGAATCCTGGCTAGTCTCGGGGACAACGGATAGACGTAGCTTCCATAGCCGACGTAGGTCGCATAGTCGATCCACGGCATTGCGCGTAATTACGCGCTCCGTTTACAATCCTCCGTGCGTCATACATTGTGGGACTTTTTGAAAATAAAATAGAAAGAGAGAAAGAGAGAGAGAGAGAGGTAAAGATGCTATCTTCCATACGTAATGAACATTGGAATAAAACTGATTTTTCACTTACTTGTCGGCATAATCTTCAAACGGTTTTGTGAGTCCTCGTCAAATACTAATAAAGATTCTCTCATCTCCTTCCGTAAACTATACTTTACTTTTCGAACGAGATTTGGACTCTCGTACGTTATATTACACTTTGTCGAGCGGTTCGGCGAGAAACAATCGGCGTAGAACGAGGATCTCCAAACTTCTCGAGCGTGTCGGTTGCAACTTTAAGACCCAAAGGATTATTATACTCGGATAATCGGATCTCGTTCAAATAGACGAAGAATCTCTGTCTGTACGAAAGAGAACGTACGGACGGAAGGGAGGAGCCCGGAGACTAGAAAGGCGGTCAGGTCGCGTTTGTAAATCGAAGATTGGAAGTCATTGTGCGAGCGGGTGAACGCGACGAACCCGAGCTTGGTTTCCCATGCCGGTCCGGGCTCTTCCTCGTCTCGAGAACCCCCGAAAGGGAAAGAGTTCCTTTGCGGTGGGGTACGCGGGCGTATCCTTTAAAATTTAAGTCGTTTCGAGTCCACCGCATTGTCACTTCGGGCGTGTTGCCCCATCCGTATCCGCTCGATAAACGTGTTACGATTACGAGACACTGGGAATACGTGAGAAGGCGATGCATAAACGACGCGAGATATTCGATTCCGCGTGTAGTTTAATGGATCCGTATGCGAGTAGGGCGCCATAACGCGAGAAAAAGAGAATTACGTGAATGCGAGAGCACGGAGGCGCGGCACCGCAAAAAAATCGTGCGGTTGGGCATAAAACGCCGGGAATGGCCGATACTATGGCCGAGTCGATTTCTATTTTTCGCATAATTCCATTACGCGATACACCCACTCTTTACTACGTATGATATAATAATTCCGTTATGTGAAAACCGTAAATCGTTTTTGCGCATTAATCGCCGCCCGTGGAAAAAAAATTCAACGTCGCGTATATCGTATTTTTCGAATAACATCTCTATCACATTACGCGTGCAATAAAGTAAATTAAA
Organism: Temnothorax nylanderi; assembly: GCF_030848795.1. Taxonomy (NCBI): domain Eukaryota; kingdom Metazoa; phylum Arthropoda; class Insecta; order Hymenoptera; family Formicidae; genus Temnothorax; species Temnothorax nylanderi. The sequence goes on along the minus strand of NW_027249365.1, from coordinate 200,679 downwards.
ACGAAAATATAAAATCAGACGATATGTATCGTATACGCAGTGCGCGAAGTTCGTGGCAAGTTTCGGCTCGGAAATACACTCGAGAATTGCAATGGAATGACGGCTCTCATTACAAACTTTTAAATTATCCCACGAGGAGAGGAGCAGGAAGAATCTCTATAACGTTCGCTATTCATGAAAACTATCGATTCGTCAGCTATCCATTCACCTCTCTCCGCCAATGTTACAAATCCCTTTTGACTTTCAACATCGAGCGTACCCGCGTTACGATAAAAATATTCGCGGTCGCGTCATAAAAATCCTACCGTGTTCTTAGAGTAATCTCGTCTCAGAGAACCATATATTAAAAGCAATAAGGATATTCCGAATCCGGACAAGTCCAGTCGCGGTATTCTTCCGGTATTCCTTCCCGGAGACGATTTCAACGCTGGATTCTCTCTTGATTCGCGTTCGTTTTTATTCGTCTCGCGTTTACTCGCGTCTTAAATTATCCATTACATTTCTGTTACGACATTTCCTCCACTCGCATTCCATCTCGTAGAATTTCTCGGGTCTCGGCATAAGGAAGCGAGCTCGAGCGATCTGCTCATTCTCTCGGGCTGTATAACCTCGTGAATTCACATCCTGTCTAAAATCCTCTAATGAGAGATTGCACGGTGGATCAGAGAATCAAAAGAGTTAAAGAACTTCAATCTCTTCATTATTACGCGCGTATTACGTACACATCCTTTAAATATTCCGCATATTTTTAGCTCAAAAGTAGACACAAAGTGCATAGGTATCTATTGATTTTTACCGTCAGAAAATAGTCTCGGGGTATTTCAACATCTCTCCTCGTGTAAGAGCGGGAGAAGAAGCGCGAAAGCGCACTAAATGAAAATTCGTCATTGACCAGAGAGATCATAAATTCACTGCGGACTGTTTCGGTTACGCAGAATTGCACTTCAATATCATCTTCTTACGAGATATTAAAATTCACGATTTTCCACAACCTCAGCATAAAGCCAAACGCTGAAAAGGTTAATACCGACTCTTCACAAATCGATCCCCCTCGCGCTCGTGTTCTATTTTCTCCCCATTGTATTTTCAAGTATCGAGCAAGCCCGCATTTTTTTTTCACCAGGTGAATAAGTCGCGACTTACTACTGGCGTCGTATTTCGCTTCGGGCGAAGTTATACCCGTTCCTGGGAACGCGCTCTACGGGGGGGGGGGGAAGAGAAAACCCGCATAGAAATATCCGCGTCTCCTCCAGAGTCTCAGGGAGACCGAGGCTAATTTCTTCTTGTCCCGCTATATCTCTGATGTATCTCTTATCCATCCGAGTTACGTTTACATTATATTATGCCAGAGCTTGATCCCTATTTCTCATGAAACATTCACCACGCGATTGTCATGATGCCCCCGCGCTCGAGTTTTTCATAGCCGCGCGCGCGATCTTATTCTTCTCGTAAGTGCATACATAAAGGCTCGTAAACGTTCACCGCGCGTCCGGGTTGATCGGCGAACAAAGTATCTCCAATGGTTCCAGCATTATTTCGCGCTGCGTCAAACGAAGCGAGTGACGGGCGTTGTACTTAATAAAAATTTCTCCACGATACCCACGCACGTTTCACCACGTAACCCTCCCTCTCGCTACCCTCGTTTCTTTCGCGCGCAAGTCCCCTAAATCTCACGACGAGAGTTCTCATAGAAATAACGAGATACGACCTTTCCGAGCTAATTTCGAGCTAATTTTTTTCTCGCTTTCTGTAGCTTACCACGCTCTTTTTCTCTTTTTCTCTTTCTCTCTCTCTCTCTCTTGTTCATTTTCTCCGCCATTTTCTTCCCTTTTTCGGTCAATGACCGTGAAGAGAGCACCGCGAAAACTCGCCGTAGAACGAAAGCGAACAATGTTAAATCGCCCGTAAAAATTCCAATAGTAATTGGCCTCTAAACTATTCTCAGCACTTCTTGACTCTCCGATGCGTCGTCTTTCAATCTCTTCTTATGCCCGTACTTTTAATGAAAACAGCGCGTTGATACTGTCGTCCAAAATTCTTTTTCGTCAAGTTTATGTTCTCGTTACGTGCAGCTGTTAAAATCGGACTGTGATCGCCTCTATCTTTCGTAACAATTACGGCATTTAATATATAAAGAACATCGTACATGTCGAACTCGTGTATTTAACTCGTATATTTAAGTATTAAGACGAGAAATGTAAGTGGCGTCGAGAGGCCACTTACCTTTCTCGTCTCAGATATATCCTGAATTTTTAGAAAAAAGGGACAGCGCACGCAAAAAGAACAGAGCCCCTGCACCTTCTTAAGGATCGAAACGGGCTTTAAGGTCTTCCTAAGTCTTTTCTCCGCTCTCGCTGCCGCCGCTATCGACAGCGAAAAGAGGCTGATCGCTGCGGGGGAGGGTTAGTTTTCCCCGGTCGCCCGCACGAAAATGAGTTCAATTCCTCGATTTATCGACAAGACGGGGCGGATCGATCGACCCTACCGACCTCCAGTCTCAAAGCTTGTTCGCGCCGCGGTTAAAATCCGCCTCGGAATTTCGGGACTGCTCTGCTGGTACTTGCTCGCCTCGCTTCGGCTCACAGGTAGCAATTCCTCAAAGCGAAAGATCTAACAATCGAGCGACGTATCCGACTTTATCCGGTTCATCCGTTTTCTTTTTCTCTTTTTTTTGTTTTTTTTTGCGAATAATTTTCTCGATTAACAACGGGCACACATACATTTTAGATTTTATTCTAATACGAATTTAAGAGCTTCCGTGATCGGCGAATTTCGTCGTAAATATCGTTGAAATTTCGAGAGATATTACTAGATGCGGTAAGCAAATAAGCTTCAGAGCCTACCAGCCTCGCATTTTCATCCAGCCGGCGGCGATTCTTTTACTAGATTTAGGATGATTCACTTTTCCTGTATACGCGTCGTCTTACATCGACCGCTCCAATTCCGCTATAGTTTCCTATCTTCGATCCTGCATATGCAACACACGTCTCCGTCCCACGTTTCCGATATCCCGTTCCGATAAAAGTCTGGGTGCGTCGATATTCGTTACAATATAAGTATCGCAAAACCACATCCCGATCGCGCCGATCCGTGACGATCGGATTCGATCGCATCGCGCTGCTTATTTTCCGAAGTAGTATAAACTTACTTTTCCAAGTAACAACGTTATCTGTCAGTCTTTATGCGACCGGTAAATATCGCGCGCGACGTTGCGTGCTCGAATAATCGGATATTCGATGTTTCCGACAAAACGGTACATTCGCGAGATATCGATGTTATAGTTTCCGTCTCACAGAGAGATACACAAACCGGTAGTTTTGCCGCAATTGACAATACCTTTTTTCGACAATAAGCTTAGCCACGCGTTACATTTTCGGTTTGACGATTCTGACTGCCGACTATTATAGTGCTATTTTTTATTTTTAGTCCGCGGAACAGCAGATTCAGGTGATCGGCACCACTTTGAGATAAATATAACATAGGATCGTTCCAATTCTGGGAATCCATATAACAGGCGGAAAAAAATTGCACTCTTTATTGCCGTCGTATAGTAAATTAGTCATATTGTACGAACAGCAAACTATTAAAAATGTCAATTTTATTTGTTAAATTTGTAAATTATTTTGCTAAAAGTTATTGATTCTTATTCTTTCATTGAGATAGGTAATTTTGTTGCAACAGTAAAATGCATTCAATAAAGGGAAACTATTTTCATGTAACTGCAAAGAACTATGAAGAAATTTGCTTTGGAGGAGCATTTTTATTTTATTAATGAAATGAGTTTTGTTTGTAATAATTAGTTACAATTATAAATCCGATCGCTTTCGTAGGAAATCGTAAAACGGCCACGGCTCAGCGTCAAATATGTTAGGTCGACGATTCTTTGGACGACAATTATGCTGCCTGCTGCTTTATTATCATTACTGTATATTCCTGCGCGAATATCGATCGGGACAGTCTCGCGAGTGGTACAAACCTCGCGAGGTCGACACGCGGCTGCCGATCCGTAACGGAAGGTCGACCTCGCAAACGAAGCTATATGGCCGTCGGTATTCGTGTCGCCATCAAAGAAGCCATCTGGACGTAAAAGTAGTAGAAAATTTGCTGTTTACGACGACACAGGCGAAGGACGCGGAAGCTTCTCCTCTCGATGCGGGTTTTCTTCTCTCGGCGAGCGCGCGCGCGAATACTTGTGCAAGTACCCCGTCCTACCTTTTCTCCACGTAATATCGTCGTTACGACGCGCGTAATCGTACAAAAGATCGCATTCTCTCCGGTGTACTCGTGATCACAATGCCGCGAGAGACCGGAAGAAAGAAAAATTTAGATGAAAATTGGAGAGCGGGATTTAGCGTGACCTTGCTGCGAATCTCGTCTCTCGACGCGGTCGGTGAAACACCGCGGTTGTAAAATCCCGGGAAACGAAAATTTCGATTCTAACGACGGTAAACACAATCAATCGAGTGCCGCGCGGCGGGACGCAACGGGACGGATTTGAAGAAGCGATGCGTGTATAGCGTCGACACGCGAGCGAACAGAGTTCGATTTTTACGCAACGCATTGCACAGGTGAATTTAGCGTAGCTTTATGGCGGAAAAGAGAGAGGGAGAACGAGAGAGAGAGAGAGAGAGAGAAAGAGAAATTGAAATTTACGCGATTCACAGCTATACACATAATCCAGCGGAAACTGAAATTCATTTTGCGGCGGCGAAAATTAAAACCATCGGTCTATTAGATATCGCCGAACCGTGTCTCTCCGTTACCTCGTCGCGCGGAACATGAGATATTTTTATTTTTATGCCGACGAGAGAAGTTCCTCGTCGCTTGACGCCGTGCGCGCACATTTAACACGGCCCCGGGAAATACGGTATGTCCGCGACGATATTTCACCCGCGAAAATAATTCGATATCGGTAAGCGTAAGTTTAGAAAAATGTTACGCTTACCGTCGACCCCCCCCCCCTTCCCCCCCCCGGGCGTTTTAGCACAAGCGTATCCCAGTTATAAACGAGTACGAGATCACATTCGGCTGATCGATAACGCTTTCGCTTGCCCGGAAGGAGACCGTGTCCCCGTGTCGCGTGATTTTTCCTTACTAGATATCTCAGGACAGCCTCTTTTGATACACAAATATCTCCCGCTTGTCGCTGTGCTCGGTATTTTCATTACATATTCCCGCCCGACATGGACAAATGCGATCGATCAACGGTCCTAATAATAGCGGTAGATTCGCGTTCGTTCCATTTGCACACAAAAAGCGAGAAAAAAGACGGCCAACCCAAAAACAAGATGCGAAGTAGCATTCGCATTGCGGCGGTTGGAATGTCGAAGGATCGAACAATCCTACTCACGCGAGTTTCTATGGTGAATTTACAGATTCGAATGAATTAACTCGTACATACGTCACTAATGGAATATTCAGATGTGACACAAAAAAGTTTTAACAAATGCGTCTCTGTTACGTATTACAAAGAAAATTTTGCATCTATCTCCATGTGGCGTTATTAAAGTGATCCATTAATCAAAACATGAATTGTCTCATCCCATCACGTCTCTGTGCATTCCTCTCTCTTTTCTACTTCTTTTTTTTTGCTTTATCCACTCACTATTATAGAAGCAAACACATATGTAACGTAAATAAACCCAATTCATACCGTAATTATGTTTGATTAACGTAAAATCAAATATAAAACTTTGCTTCTCTAAATAACTAACAATAATGACTTTTTAATTCGACCAAACTGGCTATCTTTATTTAATATAATTGTCGTGAATGAAAGCAGTAAATAGTATTTCAGAAACCTGACACAATGTCATGTCATGACTAGAGGGATATTTTTGAAATACTTTTCACTGCTTTCATGACTTATTATTAGATTCACAAAAGGACCAAAATCAATGGTCGAAACGTCGCGTCGTGACAGTTATATTAAATAGCCAGTTACAGGTAGCCAAAATAAAGGTAGCCAGTTTAGTCGAATTAAAAAATCATTATTGTATCGTAAAATCTAGATCAAAAATAAGATATGTATTATATCTATAAAAAATAGGATACATATCCTATTTTTGATCTGGATTTTACGTTACATTATCATAAAAGTATCTACCTATAAAAAGTAGGATATGTATTATAAATAAAACTGAATAATATATGTATCTATCGTACCTTCATATAGCACAGATAATCTTTAAATTTTTCTAAGCATTCGTTATTAACATCTATTCCCGAGAAAGGATATAGTTATAAATATTTGCGTTTTGAAAACAGTCGTTATATAAAAGTTATATAAAAGAAAATGTTTTAACACAGGTCTTTTCGGTGCTATTATCGCATGGACCGTCTGGAAGGTTAAACGGATACTCGAGGGAGGAGAGGCGTGTGCTTGATCTTGGAGTAGATCACCGTGCCTGCGGTGACATTTTTAGATTATCGCAATATGGGGAGGCTGGTGTAGGGCAAACCGCGAACGTCATGAACGCTTAGCGCGTCAACAGGTAGGACCCTCCTTCTTTCTACCTGCTCGACCTCATTCTTCCCGAGCCCTCGCAAATTCATTCCGATTATTTCATTTGTCTCACCGTACGAGAACCGTTCCGCGCATACATCGTCGGGCAGTTGACTAAAATGACAAAAGGCTTGAAAATGTTGAGTATGACAAAATATATATTTACCTACCATTTACGTCCGTATTTTGCTCGTATTTTGTAATCCGCTTACAATTAGTCGTAATTTCGTTGATCTTTCAATTGCGATTAATGTTTGCTCGTGTGAAATATTAATAATACTAATATGAAAAGCGAATGGAATTTATGAAGGGCCCGAAAGGATGGAATTATGTAATGTTTATCCCGAGGTATTTTGTCCCGTAATGACAATGCCTCGTGCCCTTTTTTCGGGGCTCTCACGAGCGGCGTGCTTTCTCACGTAAATATGCGTCTTCCATGAGGACATAAGGTGGCTCGGAATAAGACGGTAGGTGGATAGAATAGAGTAGGATAGGGCAAGGCAAGGTAAAGTAGATAGGTAAAAGGGTGATGGGTGGGTAGGTAGGGTCACGCTTCGTCTGGTCCTCCGTGAGATTGCACACCGTGACCAACAAAGTACCACGGTTTACGGGGTATAACTCGCCAAGCGGTTGGAGAGGGTAAGACTGGATGAGAGTAGAGAGCGGCGGATACGGAAAGAGGAAGCGAAGAGTAAGAAAGTCGGAGGAGCTGAAATAGCAGAGCTATCGCGGAACAGGATGGTACGGGTGGATCTCGCGCGAGCGAGAGAGCAACGCGATTAAAAGGTCGCGTTGTCCCGCGAAAAGAGAGAGAGAGAGAGAGAGAGAGAGAGAGAGAGAGAGAGAGAGAGAGAGAGAGAGAGAGAGAGAGAGAGAGAGAGAGTCGGTAAGAGAGGATAAGAAACATACGGAAAAAATAGAGAAACGGAAGGAAACGCAAGAGATAACGAAGACTGGTGAGGGGCGAGCGTAAAAACGAAGCGGAATGAAAGGAAAAGAAAGTCGGGTTTGGAAAGGAGATGATAAAATCGAAGAAAAATGCTCGGTTAGGATGATTGCGTTGCATCTGGGAAAGTTGAAATTATAAACATGACGATATTTTTACTGTTCCTCGAAGAGCGAAGAACGCGATAGAGGAGACAGAAAGACGTAGAACGGTTGGGAAGTTGAAAAATCTGGGCAACATAAAGAGAAGGGAGAGTGGAGGGAGGGGGAGAGTAAGGAAAGAGACGGTCGGAAGGATCGAAGCGAAAAGGAGAAAGATATTAGAGCTTAGAGCCTTACCGCCTTGTGTACAGTCGCTCCGATAACAATAGTGGTGATGCTTCTCGCAGCTTCTCAAGGGGAACGAGCTTTAAAGCATTCCGTTTGGAGAGCTTTTCTTGCGCCCCGTATCAGAGTCGGTCAAATTCAACTGCGGTCAAAGAGAATGCAACGCTCGGGTGCCGTCGATGGTGGCCAGCCGATGTATATCTATCGATGTATGTATTTCTCCATGTATACAAAAGCTGAAAGTATCTTCCGTGCCGTTGGAAATCCAACCCGAGCGATACGATCGTTCATTCGGCACACTATATCCGAATAGTTGAAAAAAATAAAGGGTAAAAATACATCCGGCTACACACAGACAATACATTCGCGATATGTATTGTAAACCTCACACTTTCTCTCTCTCTCTCTCTCTCTCTCTCTCTCTCTCTCACACTCACACACACACACACACACACACACACACACACACACACACACACACACACACACACACACACACACACACACACACACACACACACACACACACACACACACACACACACACACATACACCTTCTCTTCTTCTCTTTCTCTCCATTTCTTTCTCTATACTTGAGATATAAATTATACCGGCGCCACTTTCCGCAACATTCGAAAAGCTATTGATATCGCAAATTCCGATGTGATTTATATCGATGGGATAAGCAAAAACGAGCAAACGAGTAGCTACCTTTCACGCCACGCTATCCAGTTTGGTCCTTCGCCTCTTAACAAGCGGAGCTTCATCTTAAGCAACATTAATTTGATCCTGAAACGAAATGGAGGCAGCGAAATAAAATAAACGGAGATGAAAAAGCGAAATGTCGCCTATCGAGGGGGAGTAGATCGGAGATTTAATTAATCCAATTAAACGCGCGCTTCAGACTCTAATGTATTTACAAACTTTGAGGAACTTATGATCGACCGTGAGAGATGCACCGGCGTTAATTAAAACTGCGCTAACGAAATCGTTAACCTCAATTAACACGTAGATAGTATATAAGACGATCTAAAATGGAACACGTTAAGAGCCATTTTTTCCAACGACTTTCTTTATTAATCCTCTTCTCCGGCTGCTTTGTCTTATATAATATGCCTCATGATTCTTTTTATATAATCCTTATATAAGTCGAAAACTTATTGCAAAAAATCAGTTATATGTGTTAACCCCAATATATATTAACCCCGGTGTATAAATCCCTAATTATTTTCGATGTTATTTATTATATTTTATGTATCTTCATTAAAATGTTTCATTATTTTATTATTAGATAGACGCATCAAAAGAAACTGTGTTTTAAAATAATGTCACGTATAATTCTGAACATTATGTATTGGGTTGTAGTAATGCTTTTCATTAAAATTTTTAGGACTCTGAAACTAAATAATTCTTTGCTTTGTTACAAATGTATCCTTAGCGCGTTTAAATATACATATATTTTTACTATTTTTCTGAGAGGAATATTATTTGATTTTTCTTAGATTGCCTTTCTCTTAGAAAATAACTTGTAAAAATACTTCACTGCAAATATCAATACTGAGAACACGTGTCTTTTGAAAAATTTTGAAATAGATGTTCTAAAGACCTAAATTATTTAAACATTGTCCTAATTAGTCGTAAATGAGTATATAAAATCTACAAAGTGATTATTATTTCTGTTCGTATACATATAATTAAATTTGAATTAAATAAAGATTGATTGGCAATTAAATTGATATTAGTAAAGTTAATTAACGACATTACTCGCATTAAGCAAACATTGCACTATCGTACGTAAGTGATATCGATTATACGTATTTCGATAACGGCAATAAAGTCAAATCGGCAGTGTCTTATCGCGGAATGAAAAATGTTGGCGCGTAAAACGTTGACGCTAAAGGAGAAAATTGTAACGGAATTTTAGCAGTTTCCGGTCACCGCGTACACACTGACAACCTCACTCTTCGAGTTTATTGAATTGTGGGGATAGTTTGAAAATAGTTTGTGTCTCGATAAATTATAACTGCCCCGACAAAACGAGTTTCAGTTTGCAAACCTTAACCGTAATTTATATTACCACTAACGACTACCCGGCGCAGTGATATTTCAATCTCGAAGCTTATCGCGTGTGTAATTACAATACTAATAATAATAATAGCTTTATTGCTTATATACAATGGTTTTGAATAATGCAGCTTTGAAATATGTCGATAACCTTAATCGATAATTAGTCAATTTATTTTGAATCTCAGCAAGAATTAAAGCTGCGAATTTTAAATAGTTTTAATTGAATAACTTTGCATTGCGAATTATAATTGAATTTCTGAAATCAAATTGAAACTGAAAAGTTATCCGATTAGACGCATAAATTTTTAATTATCGACTTCTCGGAGTATATTATTTTCGTACTTTCGACAGAAAATTTATGAATAACATGAAAGAATGCATGATATAGAATATTAGAACGGAAGGATATTTGGATTAATTTACAGCGGAAATATATATATATATATATTAATTTTTAAAATATATTTTCGCGCTTTAAACCATAATCGTTATGAGTTTTCACGTACTTCAGATATTTAATATATATTTTTTTTTCATCGTCTCGAGGAACAAATGTAGGTACACGACCGTCGCGTTTTAGTCGTTTTATATCTTGACATATTTATTATACTTGATCGAGGATCGCGATGCGATGTCGACACGGTCGATTTTACGAGCGCGCGCTCCTCGGATGATTAATCCCAAAGTGGCAAGACGGAAACGAACGCGTGGGCGGAAGACACGGGGAGTCAAGCTATGAGCCAGACCGCGCCATGACGAATCAATTATGCAGCTACCGAACTGGAACATTATGCAGCTTTCGAGAGGTGAACCGTTGCAACTGGGGAAAAGTGAGGGCGAGGAGCGGATTGATACAGTTAGCGACGGAGATTGATCGGCCGTGTGATCGATCGACCGATGCAGCGGGACGTGGCACTCCCGCGTGCGCGCGTACCCTACACGGTAACGGTATTATACGTTGAAGAAGGATGCGCTTTCCAACTTTTTCTCAACCCTTCGCGCGCGAGCGAATTTGTTTCTGGGGAGAAAGGGCCGTCAGGATTTTCAATCGATGATGAAATTAATATAAACACCGGCTGCTAAGTGCATTTCCTTTAAAGCGCGGATTCCTTGATCAATCTCGAGTTGATTCTCTCTTGGCGGAAACGCAACGGCACGCCATTCTCTCCATTCTCTGCGCGAACGTTTCGACGTTACATATCTGAATAATTAAATTAAGGTCCTTAAATTAAAGTCTACTTAAAACGTGGGGAATAAACGTTTGTTGTTCGTTAATAACTCGTGAGATTAAATTTCAAATAAACATTCCACTTTCAGTCGTTCACAGGTCGAGAGTCCGTGTCCCATTAACATTTTCGTTGTAGAAAATACATACCTCAAAATTAACCAAGGAATGTTTGCAGTTTCAAAGGAAGTGCGCTCAGCGAGGGAATACTTTTACATAGGGAATAAGATAAATTACGCGATCGAATGTAGGGCAACGTAAAGACGAGTAACAACGACGACGACGATACGACCGATACGAAAGATGGGGACGAGGCGAATACGTTTCCGGCGTGCCCTACGCTTGGCGGAGCGGAAATCACCGCGGTAGTGCGCCACGTCTGACATCCGACCGTGGGAGTTCTCGATAGAGCACGCTGCTGCAAGAGAGAATAAACGGGAGCCGGGAGCGTAGAACCCGTGCGACCGTCTTTCGATTATCGGAGACCACCTCGGATCGGTGTCCAACCCCGGTCTTTCCCCTCTTTCCCTTCCTTTCGCGCGCGATAGGACACATTTCTCCGAGGTAAAGAGACAGCCCCTGAAATAAATATGCCGAAATCTAACGACGAGGAAAAGTTGGCCGCGTGAAAAAAAGCGGGAGAGAACTCCCCTTTCCGGTAATGGGCTATCGGTATCTTCTTGATCCTCGCGATCTCGCGTCTCGCCGTCTCGCCGTCTCGTAAAGGACAGCTCTCCGCGCCTCGGAGAGCTAGGGAAATAACATAAGGCCGATCGGAAGAGAAGACAAAAGTAGAATGAAAGAAGGAAAGGAGATTAGAGAGAGAGAGAGAGAGAGAGAGAGAGAGAGAGAGAGAGAGAGAGAGAGAGAGAGAGAGAGAGAGAGAGAGAGAGAGAGAGAGAGAGAGAGAGAGAGAGAGAGAGAGAGAGAGAGAGAGAACGGGAAAGGAGCTGATGGCTCGACGATATCTCGGACTCTCGAAACTCGCCGGACGAACTCGACGAAAACTTTCCTGCCGCTCGAATCTCCTTCCTCCGCGCCACGGTTCCCTGATAGTTAAAAGTTCTCCGCGGATGTTGATCCACTTCACCCACGCCCGGATTAATCGTGATTCCCGGTATAAACCGAGTGACTTAAAAGAATCTCCGCGCGACAGCGTGAAAACGACGGCATAAAGTGAATTGAAAACAAAGGCAAGAAGAGAGGAAAGACTGCAGTGCGAAGGACGACGGGAGGGTCGGCGGGACGAAACGTAATCGGTCGTGCGCGCTTTGTATATTTATTCGCATCGCGGGCGGCAAGTCGGCGAAACGGCACCGCTCGCTCATGCAAATAGACAACTCGGTTACACGCTTACTCGGTTGCCGCGGCAACCCTTGTAAAATTTCAAAGCCGCTCCTTCTTCGTACCTCCCTCCTTCTGCCTTCTCTCTCTCTCTCTCTTTCCCTCGCGCCCTTACTTTCTCTCTCCGCGATTCCTGGGAAATTTTTATACTTAAAGTAACAAGGTACGCGCGAATTCACCGGGCGTACGGCTAGAGCATGCTTTATGATTAACGTGCCTTGAATAGACGTCGAGCCCGGCATCGCGATCCCTCCCGGAGATGCCGCCGCGCCGTACCTTTTGGCCGGTTACACAGTAATGCGGATAAATGAACAATAGCTTGGAAAACTAGCGCGATTCTTAAATGGCATTCACACCGCTATTAAACTCGATGTCGGATGAAGCATTTCGATAAAGGGAATTTTCGCGATGATCTTTCAATCATCGGCCACCGAGTTTCGGCGTGGCAATACAGATTTCACAAAGTTGCTACAATATAGTTTATGGCGCCGCGGCGTGTCGTTTATCGCACGGTTAGTTTGTCAGCAGAATTTTGCCTTTCAGCAAGGAGCATTAATTTTCTAATTTCATTATGGATGCAAGATATATTTTCCTTCGGAAAATGTTGACTTAATATTGCTCTTTTTTTAAAATAGTTTTATCAAATTATATAGTAGTTAAATATTTTGGTAAGGCAGCATAATTTGCGAATAAATAATAAATAAAGTTAACAACTTTATTTATACTTAACTTCGTACAATATAAAAACTTAAAAGAAATAAAAAGATGAATGGACCTTTTGTAATGACTTTAAGTGAAGATTTTGCAGAAGAGGATATATTTAGCGTTTTGTCTTGCCATTTAAATAAAGGCAAAATTATTTTTTCAAAGCAAATTTATTAATTTCCTTCTTTCAAGAGTCGATGTTATTTTACCCTACGTTATAAGAGAATAAGGTCGCTTCGATTGGTGTATAATTGTAGAAAAGAAACGAAATTTCGGTTCAGCTCGTGCGACGTGCGGATTTCTCGCGCTCTGTTTATTCTGGCAAACAAAGTCCTGAATGAACGCCGGCGACGGCAAGTACGTACGTGCATACGATGTGCGATAAACGATTCGAGGGGGGGGGCACCGTGCAAAAATCAATACGGGATAGTACTCGCGCCGCCTTTCTGCATTTTATAGTTTTGCCGGCGACACACACACATACACACAAATATACATCCCTACACACCCGCGTACCTCGGTTGTCCGTACTTAAATTCAGCATACCTCGAGAGTTTAGCACGGAGCTCTCTCGTACGGAAAAATAAATTCTCAACGGGTCGACGGAGGCGCGGGTCCCCGTGAAGAAGAAACGGCGCGAAGCGACATAAAGCGGGACGAAAGAAAGAGCGAAAGACGCGGGAAGGAGGACCGGTTGCATACGGACGGAATTGGATTAGTCGATGTGCTTTCCTTGGCGGTTTCCTCTCAGGCTCCTTTCGCCTAAAAGACGAAGAGAGAGAGAGAGAGAGAGAGAGAGAGAGAGAGAGAGAGAGAGAGAGAGAGAGAGAGAGAGAGAGAGAGAGAGAGAGAGAGAGAGAGAGAGAGAGAGAGAGAGAGAGAATGGGTGGCTGAAAAAAGCACGCTTGCACACGTACGCGCGTGGTGATGCCGGGGAATCCAATTAGTTGTATTTCCGCTCGAAAGAGACTCGGGGGGCCTATGCAAATAAATTTAGCCCGGGCGCACCTCTCCGTCTCGTCTCCGTCTCCCCGCTCCGCCTTCAGCATTTCTCTTCTCTTACTTTGTCTTCTTCTTGGAAAATCCGTGGCGGGAACTCTAATTTCTCTCGTTACATTGTACCCTGCTTCCTCGGGGACCACTCGATTCCGAGACATAAACAAGAGGATTTTCCCGCGGCTGACGGCGCGCAGCCCGGCTTGCGATAATTTCTTCTCCTAAAAGCGTATTCGGGATAACGGGTCCAAAACTCGGCGATGCAAAGCTGGCTCTTGCCGGTAGCGGTATAGTTCTCTCCCTCCGCTTCCTTATTTTTCCTCGCAGCGTGCCGGCGAGCACGTTCCCCGATTTAATTTGGCATTCATTAACGGACGCCGCAATGAAATACTACTGCGAGTCTGCTACGTGGAAATGGCGGGGATTAACAAAGGGAATAAAATATTTCGGCTGTGCACTCGCGCGCGCGCGCTCAAGATTGCTGGTGCTGGCGTCCGGTGGGCGTGGAGAACGGAGTGCGGAGACTGCGGAGCATATCCCGAGACGAGATATCCCACGAGAGAAAGGAAATCCGGATGATATCGTCGGCTGTAGATAAATACCGTGTCGATAATTCAATACGAAATTCACGAAATTGTTCTTCAAGTCTTGCCACATAAATTAATTCTTGCGTAAGAGGAATTTTTATGGGACCTATAGTAGCATTTAATCTTTTTATATTTTTCCAATATCTTCTTGTTCACAAATTTTTTCCTTTTAGATAATTTTTGGGGAAACTTTAAACATTTTTCGACAGTATTTAATTAAAAATTGTCGAAATTATTATACAGTCTTGTTATTTGAGTTGCAAGATCATTAAGAAGTCGTGTATTTGACAGGCGAGCGGGAACTAAGTATATGTCTGCGAAATATACGTTTATACTACTAAACGCACTTCGCAGGTGCGATGAGTTTATGCAGATTTATTTTTTAAATAAATCGGTACATCGCATTAGCGCACTTGGGCGAATTTCGCTAGGATATCACCGTTCACCGCGTAATTACAACAATCTTTTTCACCGTTGCATCCGCTGGAAAAGTTGCGGAGAAAGTCTTGTCTCTTAGGCGAAGAGCGAAGCAGGCGCCGAAGTAAGGGAGGAAAACGAAAGAGGAAGTTGAGAAGAAAAACAAGAAGTATCTACGAAAGAAGTAGTAAATGAAGGTGATTAATATGCATGGGACTTAATAGGAAAAAAAGAACAAAGGAAACAATTTCCAAAGAGTTTCCAGCGAGGGCCTCTCTCACTCTCTCTCTTTCTCTGCGCAACTCAACTCGAATATACATTTTCCCAGGCCGTCCCAGCTAGCGTGCTGGCGCGATAACGAGGGAGGAATAACGCATATCTACCGATTACACCGGCTACGGACGCACTTGGCGCGCCTTTCATTAACCGCGTTCCGATTGTTACCCACGGGATAACGACGCGCGAAAAGCGCTTTCCCAGATCGCGGTAAAACGGTCTCGGTTTCGCGCGAGTCTCTTTTCCCGCGCGCGCTCTTGCTGCGGACGTGACGACGCTGTTTTCTCCAATTAGAACAGACCGGAAGAAAAATTTGCCGAGGGATTATCGCTCGCGCGCGGACTGGAATATGGTCCCCTTTTTTTCTCTTTTTTTTTTCTTTTCACGCATCAGCGGGACGTCCCGCGTCGCGGAGGAGAAAAAAAGCTGTCTCTCGCCGCGCCAAAGTTATGACTCCTGTCTACCACCTGACTGTCACGGTTATCGCGGATTTTATTCGACGTTCGCTAATTGGCCTCGAATTGCCCTCGCGGCCGACCGCGAGCGTACGTGTAGAAACACAGCGAGACAAAACGTCATCGTGGCTATCGCCTTGTTCTTCGTGCTTACGATTAATAATGACCGAATGCGCCGGAACGGTATGAACGTCGCGCGGCATTCTAATTGTATAGCCGGGGAGCTATCGATCTCCAGATTAATACTAATTATGCCGGTGGACAAAGGGTTCACCTCGTAAGCCGGCAACGGCGAGACAATAGATCGCCGTTATTACCATGATTAATTAAAAGAGTGGCAATGCGATGGAAGAAACGTGCTCAACGCTAAGAACGTGTCAGCGGGAGAAATTTTCAGTATCTACGTCTCGTGTAACTTGCAGTTTCCGTCATTAAACGTTACAATGCATAATGTAAAAGAATTATACGATTTTCTCGGATAAACTTTTCTAATTTGGTGAAGGTATTAAAAAAAAAACATACCGCGAAATTTATCTTGGCATTTATATTCGAAGTTAAATTTCCTCTTATCTTTACATATCCTACATATTCTGCAAGAGAATAAAAAGGTAAAAGAGTCATCTTATAAGAATGCGTCGCATTGGTAAACGCACGTAAGAGATTCCAGTACCTCGGTATCTCCACTTGATAAGCAAACTTAGATATAAAGAGAAAATCCGAATTACCAGGCTCGCGATAAATCTTGCTTTCTGAAATATTCCCGCTCTGTACGGGGTTATCCCATTTTGAGGAACGTACGTTAAAGATTTTCCCAAGGACCGCTACTTTCCTATGAATTCATTCGTACGCGCGTTTTACATTCCGCGCGCTCGCGGGAGAATCCGCGCGATACGTGTAATACCGAAGATTTGTAACGGCAAAGTGGGTCAATCCTGGTCAGTTCGGAATATCCCGAAATCTTCCTGAACGGCGTGCCGCGGCTTGGCGAACGCTCGCTAAATTCGCGCTCGCGCCCGATATCGTCGCGAGACGCGAGACAGCGCGATGTATCGTAATTACCCGCATCGCTGAATAAGTGCGCGACCATTATAAAGTTCGTTGTGCCAGGTCGCGCCGCCCGAAACCGTGCACGGTCGAGAATCCAAGCACGCAGAGGGTCGTTTGGGATGGAATTCGGAAGACTGCGGAAACTGCGGAGAACTCGCCGAGGAATCGAGCCCCACGGCTCTAGCCACGGCACGGGCCGGGCTGTTTCGGCCGTTGGCTCTAGCGAGCGCGCGCGCGCGCGCGCCACTTCACGGCTGCCCTTTATTTATGATCCGATTTAGGGTCGTGATTCTTGTTCGTGAGACCAGAACAAGGTGGAACGTGCTAATCCCCAGTCCTTCCAAGGAACGCTCAGCACGACGCTCTAACGGCTCGCGATTTATTTTCGTTGAATTAGCACCCGTTCCCCCAAAGTGCTCCTGAATCCCTGAGCGCTCTGTTAAGGATTTTATGTATACATATGTATTGTTCCCGGTTCCGCTAATATCGCGCGCCCCGTATTGTTCCCGTAATTACGTTGACCTCTCCGCGTCAAAAAATAAGCTGTCCGATGTTGTATGCGATTAAAAGACGTATTTCGGCTTAACCGGGGTTGCTCGCGCGGTGATTAATTACTCGCAACGTCCAACGAAGTTTAGCAGTAATATCTGCGAAGTTCCCAAACTTTACTGATAAACTGCACGTTGACAGGTCCAACAATTTATTTCCATGTTGCACGAAGCGAGAACCGCGTTAAATTCCTCGAACATAAGTCAAAATAAATATCGTCTGTTTGCGCGTCTATGCAAGTATAATTTCATTCCATGGGGATCTAATTTAAGAGTGTAAATGTCGTATTATTCTATAATTGCTGCAAACAATGCGGAGATGTATAAAAAAATTAGAAAGAGATTGTTTGGTTATCACGATTAAAAAGAATCCCTTTCGAAGTCGCAATTTTCAACGTTCCAAGCTCATCGAAGTTTCTTTTCCAAATGGAATCAGTGATTTCTTTTATACTCGTTTGATTATTCCGCGTATAAAAGCGTCTGAGTGAAACTATCTCGAAAGATAAATATCTTATCAGAATTACGAGAGTGCTTTAATAGAATTTATTGCTCCTTCTGTATAGCGCGCGAATATATTCCGCGAGTATGCATAGATACGCCGACAATCATGGTTCGTAAACAGCGATACAACGAGGTAACACGATAATATGGAGGTAGAATAAAATGCAAAGTTTACGCATCGTTTCGCCGGTGTAGCCATACGTTATGTTACGTAGAAGTGTTCATTACAACGTTGCTGGAGCCGCGTAATGCACCTAGATGTTTCGAAATATACGCGCTCCCGCGCTACATCCTGTATATTTACTACCCCATATTTAATAATAATATTTAATCAACGTTACAATTAACGAAAGTATGGCTCGACCAAATCGATATTTTAATTAGAACAATCGAGCCAACTGTCGTAATAAAGATTGACGATAGCGCAAACGGGTGATTTTCTGTGAAAAAATGCGAGATAAACTTTTTTTTTAAGTTCACTCTTTAAAAAGGCATGTTACCTGAGTAAATTAATTTTTTATCGAAGAATTGAAGCCTCTTTTCAGCGACGTTGATTGGTTCTCTCACTGCGCTTACTTCGTGAGCATTTATCATCGCATATAGTTCTGTGTATTAAGGGATTAATAGTGTAAAATGTAATAGTAACAGTAATAGAGTATAATATACTAGCTTGATACACCCGTGCTTTGCTACGGTATCCGTGAAACACGTTTTACCCCTTTTCATCCCGTTAGGGGTCGAATTTCTAAAAATCCCTTCTTAGTGGGTGCTTACGTCATGAGAGGAATACACTACCCGAATTTCATGTTCCTACACGGAGAGAATTTTCTCTTAAAATTTACCCTGAAATCATGGTAGTTGTGGGACAACATGTATCACCAAGAATTTTATGCGAGCTATTCTGATTAATATCCACCATAATAAAAAATATTAATATCTATTACATTAAAGTATAAAATATATTTGATTAATTTTACTAAAATATATCCAGGAAATTTCAATAATTTTTCAAAATTTACCAACCTGCTTGGTAATTTTTATCACGTTGTTTGTAAAATGTCTTTTGTATATTTTAAAAATTCCTTGGTTGCCAGGTTGTCCCAAGTTTGTAGTGAATTTAAGGGTAAAATATAACAAAAAATTCTCTCCGTGTAGGTTCAGGGTTTCGGGCTGGGCGTTGATGAGTCAGTCAGTCAGTCAGTCAGTCAGTCAGGACATTTGTCTTTATATATGGAGGGGTAAAAACCACAGTGGTGTAAGTCAAATTTTTAAAAATATTTTCTTGTGTGCGTATATAGATGCAATTTATATATTGTACAGATTGTGGTTTTCACCCCTCCATATATAGATTAAAGCTAAATAGCGCGCGCGTGGCGCGTGTCTGTGAGGTCTAATACAAAATTCACACAGAAGTATTAGACTATATCGATATTTAGCCCGACCGAAAATGGCATCTTCTAATTAATTGTAAAATTCATATCGGCCCAGTTTCACTCGGTTTCACTTAATGTTTATTTATTCACGTTGCCTGAAATAAACCGTGTAAAATAATTCGATTACTGTAATAAATATCATCACGTGTCTCAGTAGTGGACAGCGTCTTCAGTAAAGACGCCCGTCATAGATTATAGGGAAGTCCAGATTCGAATCCTGGCTGGAGTGATATTTTTCGCAATAAATTCTTTACAGTGATTTAAAGATGATGTTTATTAGCATTAAAAGTTAAATCGATTTAAGTGGATTTACTGTTCGAACAAAAAACCGTTTTAAGGCTGACAAATAATCAGCGTGCAGTTTATTGAGTTGGAAAAAGTATACAAAATTCATACAGATATATTATTTTTAGATTATCAAGATCTAATCCGACCGAAAAATAGTATAGAGAAAATGGCATCTTTATTGTAATATTTTTATTTTAAACAACGCTTGGAAAAGATCGAATTTGATAAATTGGAAAATCAGTAATGTTGTTTCTATGCGTATTAAACTTGCATAATTTTCCAATAATATCATCGTACTCGAGTCAATAACATCTTTTTCAGAATAAATATATAATATATTATTTGTAAAAATCTTGATATTTCGTTATTAATTACCTCAATTATTTTCTGTTTAAACAAAATATTGAATTTTTTAATTTAGACAATAGCAATTATTGAGATATGTCATAACAATTTATGTCGCCATATAATTAGAACTTATTTAACGTCATTTATATATTATACGTATGAAAAATATATTATTAATTTTTCGAAATAGATTTCCTCTCGAAACGAGCAAACGAGATTTCGCGCGGAAATTTTTAACTTCTGGAATTTATTACTTTCCCGGTTACGCCGTCGCTTTGCGTCGTCCCTTGAATTACTTGCTAAAGTGAAGAGACGAATAGAATATTAATGGTACAAAATTTGGAGCGGAGAAAAGCCATTTATTGTCTCGTTACGTACGACGTAACGTTCCTGAATAAGACTATGAACAAACACGTGTGATACGTTAGCGCAAGAGCATCTAAAATTACGCAATGAAGCCGCAGTCTACATGTCTATCCATATTATACGGGTTTCCTTTGTGACGATGGAAGTATGCGGTAATGTTATCTCACGGGAGTCGTCGTCGTATTTTGTGCCGATGAATGATGTAGTAAATAATTAAGTGACGAGTCAATTGTAGCGACTTAGTACGAACTCCCTATCGCGTGGCTGGCTCACGTTACGACGAATTATCATCGTCACGCGTATGTCGCGAACGCGATATGTCAAGCTGATATAACGAGACCGTATCACGTCTCGCGGAGGTAAGCGCATTAAGTAGAGAGCTAATGAAACGGTCGACGAAGAATACAATTATTTCCGTGTATATATTATAAAGAAGTTTGATCGATAAGGGTAGTTTCTCGTAAGCGCGGGGGGTGACAGTCGCGACTTGGAATATCATACAACTAAATGGCGAGCGTGCATAAAACACAGCGCGTTATCCGTTAGGAATAACTTAGCTACGCGAAATACGAGGGTTAACGATCGAATCGACCGGTCATCTGTATGCCCAAACTGTGCTTTCTCTCCTCGCGGTGCATCTCTTACACAGACGGCGTAGCAAGGCGGGCATGGCACCCTCTCGAGCAGATTCGGAAGGGACAAACGAAATTCGCGGGTCAGCGTCCTGAAAGGCGGAAGGTCTCGCTTTGGAATACACAGCGAGATTGATTCAGCGCGACGCGCGCGAACTGGATCGCACGAAATTATCGAAATTACGGTTCATTAGTATACACCGTGCGACCGGAGACGACGAGTACCGAAATAAAATCAGGGTGTATGTCCGTGTGCGGATTAAACGCTATACAATCGCGACAAATTTTGCGGCCAGCGAAAACAAACTGAAATGGGGATCTCGATTTGGAAACCGACGCGACGCGGAGAGACCTCCGAATATAGAATAAATCTATCTATAGAGTTGCGCGCGTTCCAATTTCGCAAACGCTGTATTCATCCGGCGCCGATAAGGATCCGGCGCGCAGCGGCACAGTTTCTACAAATATAAATCACGTGCATCGCACATCATACACGGAAAGAGAGAAAGATAGAGAGAGAGAGAGAGAGGGTTGACGCGCTGTACTCGCACCGCGAGCACAATAGGCAAGTAGATATCGTCAAGACCTAGACAGACAATTCCGTAGGCGCGAAGCGACGATAAGACGCGTCGTGGCCATGATATTTTCCACGAGACGCTCAACGCGTCTCTGACTCGTCTTCGACGATATCTCTACGATTCGTTGCGTTCGTGCGGCTTACCGACTTTGCGTGGAAATCTCCCACCTTTTTCTTTTCTTCTCTCTTTTAAAAAAGTTTAACGTCGCACTATCAACGTTAGAGCCTGATAAGTAATTAGCGACGGGAAGATTGCAACTCTAATAAGCCGTTGTAGCCTTCCACTTTTTACGTTACGTTTAGAATCGTGTCGCGTGGATCACAACGATCCAGCTAGTTCGCCGAATAACTCGATCCCTTTTAGAAGTTTTAAACTGTTGACTCTGGGTTATTGCTATTAACCAGAATCAACAATTCGAAACTTCCTCGCGATGCGCTTTTGATTAAACGTTATTCCTGCATAACTAGCAGAGAATTACTAGTAGAAAGTTATTCGGGTAATCTCGATAACCAGAACCGTGATTCTAGTTATTGGGATCACTCTTTGAGGAAGATTTCTCAGATAGTAGCGCCTACGATATTTGCCTCTGTACTTTGGAGGAAGAGAGTTGGGCTATAAATGATTTATTGTAATCGTGATATTGCATTTGTCACCCGTCGGAACATACTGTAGGTACTTTTTGTTACGAGATAAGAATGTTATTTCAGTTTACAGCCAATTCTATTGCAAGTTAAAGGCAATCCCAACGCTTGTTCTCGTCCCGGTCTATTAATTTCTTTTTTACGGGAGCTTAGCCGAAAAGAGAAAAATCTCCGCACGATCGTTTGTCTCGAGGAACCGTACAGTGAGAGAGAGAGAGAGAGAGAGAGAGAGAGAGCTCCGTGGGAGCGCTTCGATATTTCGCTTTGCTCGACCGGTGGAGTATTAATTCGTTTACGTTTAATTAATTAACACGTATTTAATCCGTAATGTATATGTAATTACATCGTATATTTTCGATTTGTCATCCTCCGGGTGAGTGAACTGAATATTGTATATTTCCAATTCGCGATTCGCCGACGGCAGATTAAATACGCCGCGATTTAATAAGTTGCGTAATATGTACGAATTAATGAGGGAATTAAGACATACATTTTTTAACGGCGGATAGTCGGGCGCTAATTGGTGCGTCGTAATTTAACGCTCGATTTGTACGCATTGCGATTAAAACTGCAGATTCAATCTGTAAACTGGCGGAGGAGCGTGGCGCGAAGAAATGGGTTTTCCTCGCGCGCAAGAGAGCGCGTTTGCGCGCCGCGGACGCGGAGATAACGCGACGCGATTTAATAACTCGGAGCTTTTCTCTTTTTCCCCTCGTTTTTTTCCCTTTGTCCTCTTATTTTTTTGCAAGACCGTCGGACGCTTAATAATCCACGCTCGATAAACGCAATACGTTGCCTCGCCGAGGGAGAAAAGCGCGCGCGTCTCCCTTATCTCGGAAGGAAACGTCGCTCGAGTGCGCGCCTCGCGTTTTCATCGCGTCAAAGACACCCACCCGCGTCGATTACTCGCGGCGTATAATTCGCTCGCGCGTCGTGCAACTCACCTGAACGATCGGCCTCGAACGATGCGCCTGCACGTATCACAAGTCGTAGACGAACAGCGGAACAAGAGGCAGACCCGCAGACCTAACGGATAACCCGAGCCCCCGCGGAGAGGTCTATAGGGGGTCAGGCGAGGGACAAGGACGAGGGAGGGACGAGGGAAGGAACCGTAACGCGGCATGCATCGATTCGACGGCGATGCATGCAGGTCGTATACATAGCGAGCGCAACGTTCCGCGTCCGGGCTGTGATCCGTCAGCCGGAAACGACGCAATTTACATGAGGAATCGAGGCGAGGCGTCCCGGGCGTAAGTAGCTAAGCCACAGGCACGTAAGTAATTCCCCGTACGTAACGCATGGGACTACACGTGGTGTGGCGGGTATCGATGGATCGATGCGCGCGCCCGCGCGGCTCTCCCCGCTGTGTACACCGGGATTCGGGTTGAGATTATTGCCGTTAATTTCACGCCGATATACCGTACGTCCTGAGCCTCGAAGTGCTCCGCCACTTTTGCGTACCCCGAGCGTCGTAACGTCCGTTAGACGAGCACTTCTCAAATTGGAGATGTCCCCCGCGGGTCAACATTGATACACGATCGTTTTGTGGCGAAGAAAATAGTTGACATTTTTGCGAACTAACTCTATTCGTTTTAACATGTTTAAGGTAATATGAAAAAAATTTCATCACTCTTATAAAAGTGTATACATGACCTTTTCCTAAATTTTCCAAACTCATGTTGATTTTCTGATTTATATAGCAAGTATAGTTTAAATAAATCATTGCTCAGAGTGAGATGGATTATTGTTCACTTTGTATTCTACAAACGTGTAATACATAAATTTAAATTTTTGAGCTTTACAGAAACGCTTCTGGAAAACACGTCTAATGAAATATTCATAATGCCTAATTTACTAGTAGCATGAAAAAATATCGAGTTGTTAATTTAGCAGCAACTGGATACAATCGTTGTTCATATTCTCGTGTCGACCCGTAACGACCGATTTTCTTTCTCAAATATTCATCGTCGTTCATCTTCTCTGCGTACGCGCGCAACTGAATGATATCTAAATTGTGCATAAGCGCATCGCTGCGGTCCCCGTTTGCCCCGGTATTAGTCTTAATCTCCCTCATCACTGCCTGCGCTCGTCCTTCGCCGCCGCCGGAATAAGCCGCGGCGCAGGGGCCGAGAGAACCCGAGAAACCGACGAGACGAGGCCAAAGGGAATCTGCGCATCGCCGCGCGCGGAAATAATGTAATTTACATAAGGAGCGAAGAGAGGCGAGAGGCGACGCCGCGTTCGCAGGCGGCTAAACCGCAAGCTCCACACGTGCCGCCCGCGGAATGCGCCGATATCGACGAATCGATACCACTGTACACGCCGCTATACTACTTAAGCCTAGTCCACCATTTTCCGATCTCTCTCCCTCTCCATCTCGACACCGCTTATCTCCCGGATCGGTTCATGAGGATCGTTAAATTAATAAACGCGAACAAATATGATCCCCCCATCGACGATAACTTAATTTTCGAACCGAAACGGAGGTAAGCGCAAGAGATACAACGAGGCATGCGGTTTTGGTACATCCGTGTCGCTGAAATTAATCGCGCACCGCGAATCGAATTCTTTCGTCCGAACTGCCGTGTTTCGAGTTTCATTCCGCTTTACTTCGTTTTACTCCGCCGAGTGAAACATTGTATTAAAGTGTCAAATTTTCAAAAATAATCGCCGAATAATCGTTTAATCGCACGATTAAACGATTCGGACAACGTAGATGTTGTTGCGCAGAATAAATAGCGAGATTGATTTATAGTTAAATAAAATCTAATAAATTATTCACTCGCGCGCTCGAGTTGCGGTTCTTATTGCTGCGCGCTTCCACAACGCTTCTACAACGCGTGGATTACGTTGTCGTTACTTAAAAATGAGAAACTGGCGGAACGCGATTCGAGGAAAGCATTCGCATCCGCGGGAGGATTCCGGATGGAAAACACGATAATCGCTCGGCGGATTTCGCCTGACGATCGACCGGGAAGGGATTTGCTCGATAAGACAATCGAGTGACTGAACGAGCGCGATATTTCCCGCTCGTGATAAATTATGCCTTTATCAAACGCGCCGTCGAGGAAGGATTCGACGCGGCAGCGCACAGCCGGAAGGGCGGCACTCCGCGCGGGCGTCCTCCACCGGAGAACGGATTACTGTATCAAGTCGAGTGTCCCCTTTCTTTACCTCCTCCTTCTCCCCTCCCCTGCCTCCTCCGCGACGCAAACGAAAACAAACAAGGAAAATAGAAAATTGCATTTTTATGACTCGGCTCGTCTGCAATCTCGCTCTCGGGCTGTTCGGTCTCGCGATTGTCGAAGCGCGCGGTATAGAGAAATCCAATGCCGCGGTGCCGGCACCACCGTAAGAATCTCCCTCGTCCGGTGTTTTTCAAGTGGGCGGCCGCATGAATAAGAAGCCGACGAGGCGGACTCGCTGTATACCGGCTCGCGGAAAAATATCGCCTTTGAAGAGCCCGGCAATAACTCGGCAGCGCGCGATCGCTCGAGGTGGATGCTGGACAGAATAACTGGCGCGTAGCCGACTAGATCGACACACACACACACACTTCCTGATCCGACTTCCATCGCGATTTTACGATCCCCACGTAGGTATCGGCGCGAGTATCCGCATTTTCGCACCCAGATCGTTCCCAGATGACGGCTTTATCGCGTACCTGCCGAGCGTAGCATCATCATATGTAATTGTGGAAGATTGAGCACGTGAGATCGATATGTAAACTCGAAAAGAAGATGAAGTACGTTAATGCTCCTAGGACTTTTCAGCCGTCAAATTAAATCGTGTCGGAATCGCGAATCCCAGAAGTTGTTTGGATGTTTCAAACGAAAGCCGGTTATTCCTGTTTCCGACGATTACCATTCCCGCTCGAATCTTCCCCGGGCGCGATTTCCTTGACAGTCGAATCTTCCGGACATCGGGAATCGATCAAACAATTCGACCGCCGGTTTCCGTTCAAACTTTACGTACGGATCCAAACTGGAAGTTTCGAATTCATTTCTACTTCGAACTCCATCGAACAATTCGGTCATGTTACCCGCACGAATTTTTTTTGCTCGACTCTCCCGATTGAAATAGGAAGACGGGATGAGTGTAACTAGCGTCGGTCACCTAGAAATATCATCGTCGAGTGTTCGCTGTTGTGCCAAAACTTTTTTTTCCCTCGGTTAAGATACACGTATATACTCGCGGATAAGGGAAAATTTTTCTGACGTTTCTGACGAGCGGAGTATAGGATAAAACGCAGTTAGGACGCCCGCGGCGGAATAATCTCAACGAGCGAAATTAAATGATAAAGTACAAACCGCGTTAAAAGCGGAGCTTTGAACAAACGTCACGGTGTAAAAAGTTTCGGAATTTCATTGCGCGAGAGACGTATTACCTATGTGAGAGCGCAATAACTCGATGATATAACGCGCGGCGCAATCTGTCGTTCTCGATAAGGATGAGATATGGGATAACCGACGATAAAAAGGGCGGCGAGAGCAGGCGCGCGATGTAAAAAAAGCGTTCGGAGAAAAGAGACGGCACGAAAGGAAGAGAAAGCGAGAGAAAAACAGAGAGAGAGAGAGAGAGAGAGAGAGAGAGAGAGAGAGAGAGAGAGATCGCGGGCAAGAGAGAATGTGGAAGCACGTTTCACCCATTCGTCGGCGTGAGATAAAATACACGGTGCATTCAATAATGCAAAGGGGATGCGTTAATGCGCGCGTTTAACAAGTTGAAATGCGTCAACGATAAACTGGCACGCGGTATGCGGCAATCGTGTCAGAATTAACTCCCGTTTGGCGTCCAGCTCGCCCATATTTTCACCGTTGCAGCGTTGAGCGAGCCATCGGAGATAACGACGGCTCTCGGTCCCGATTCTCGCAAAGCGAGGGTTTTTTGCGCGCGTGAGAGAGATTCGGGGAGAACGCGCTCGCGAGCGAGCGAGCGAGCGAGCGAGGCTCTCCCGTAAATGCTTCTTACTCCTGCGAGCACCGGTGCGTATTTGCCGGGATTAAGCGAATACCCCGGGACAACCCCGACGTTTCACCGGCGTATTAACATTCCGAGCTGGCAAAAAGCCTCGTTTAATATCCTTCCTTCTGTTACACGGCGAGACGCGACAGCCCCCGAAATGCCGTGCCGTAGGTACACCGTCCGCAAAACTGGTATACCATTGTCTAGAGATTGCGATAGGATTGACCCAATATTTCCTTGCGACGTTCAAACGATCCCACAATCGGTTTCTCATATTACCGAGAATACGAAACAAAATTTGCAGTTGACAAAAATGATAATTCGTGCTGCCGAGCATGAATTATCATTTTCGACCGCGATGTCGGCGAGAAATATCGATTATTAGAAGAGCGCGTCTCCGCGGCTGGGCGGAAAAAGCAGTGCGTAACGACGCGACGCTTTATTTCGCGTTCGCTATTTTGCGAGCGCGGTTCCCTCGGGGTGCCGTCGTTGTTAAGTAACAATTGCGGGCGAATGGTGACGTCGAATAATATTGGGTTACGAATTCCGGTGGGTAATGCCACCCCGACGATGAAAATCGATTTCCGCGGCAACTAGTTAGTCCCCCCCTCCCCCTCCTCCCCCCGCTCTCGTTGGCCCTTTCCGCCCCGCGGTCGTATCTCCCTCGTGAAAGAGTAAAGTCTTCCCGGGATCGATAGGCATTTCCGTGATTTCCGTTGAAAGGAAACTCTCGGCGAATTTCAGTTTCATTAATTTCGAAGATCCCGCGCCCCCCGTCGCCCTCGTCGTCCAGCCTCCTCCCTCACCGGTCCAGCCGGTGCCGCGCTCCGGCATTCTCTCATCTCGATCGCGGAAGAACCCACTTGAAAATTCCAATCACAGTTGCGAGGAGAGAAAGTCTAGGGGACAAAAAGAAAGGGGTGGGGGGGTAGGGGGAAATGAAGGGGGAGGGGGAGGAAAACGAAAATTTCCTCCGCCGACATCTAAGCGAGTTCGGCGCGAGTCTGATAGGAAAAGAAAAGATCTCGTCCTCGAGCTCGTCCCCTCGCGTTTCGCGACGCGACGAAACTCGACGACTCTGCGCGAAAGAGAGGCGTTTAAAATTCTGCCGGCTAATTGGAGCGACCGCGGTGGCGCGCGCGTTTCCCGGAGGATGCTCTCTCCGCATTGCATGCGTGCGAGCGAACGCGAGTTACAAGGGGAAAAAAAATAAAAAAAATAAAAAGATATTACGAGAGAGCAGTCCGCTCGTTGCTCCGTACGACGGCAAACTTTTTCCCCCCGGCGCGTCTATTCATTTTTCCCGATCGCATCAATGCCGGCAGACGCGCGCGTATGCATCGGCGCGCGGCGTTGCCACCGCGTAACGACGCGTGAATGGAGGAAACGTGCGAAAGGCTTAATCCATCACGCGGGAAGTTCATGCGCGAGTTGGAGCGACGAGTAAATATCTGAAGAATTTTCCGATGCGCACCTGCCCCAGATACGTCTATCAAGAACGCTTTCCGCCGGCGCTCGGAGAAGTAGCTGAAATAGCGCCGACTGATGCACGACCCATCGTCCGCGCCGTCCGTCCGCCGCGCTGCCGCGCGATCCCGTTTCCGATGCATATCGCACATCTCGCGCGCAATTAAAATCTCCGCCGGACGTCGCGATATCGCGACAGGAGAGATATTCCGATAAATCCGATAAATAACGATGGAGAAAGAGCGATGGGAAAGTTATGACAGAGATCGTGATTAAGTTCGTCGTGGTTAACCGGATCCAGACCGATCCAATAATACCGGCGCAAACAATCGCGAAAGATACTTTAAAGTACAATCGGTACTGTGTCTTTGCGAGAAATAAAACAAGAAAAAAATAGAATTAGAAATAGTTATCTTTTTAAGGTTCTCTGTAAAGAAAGACTGACAAATATTTACAAACAGAAGGTTTCGGGAGCTTAATAAATTATGTACGAGGGAAGATAGTTGTTGATCGAAGTGCCCGAGTTGTCATAAAACATTACGAGCGGTATTTCTAGTCACATGAATCTCGTGTCGAGAATGTCAATTTTGTATAAGGTGACATAATAGTTAAGTAAAGTTTCGTGTTTTGAGACAAATTAAATAAAAATGAAGTAAAAAATAAATATGAAATCGATCTACCGTACCAAGTGTTACCGAGACAAACCAAAATCTAAAAAAAAAAATTTTTTTTGGAAATACTACATATGTTTAATTACGTTTTATATGACCAAAAATTTGGATAAAATCACAATGCAGTCATAGAAAAATAAAACAAAATTTTATTAATTAAACGTATGTATTTCGAAACTGCTCTTTTTAAAATTTAGGTTTATCTTAGTAATACTTGGCTAATTAGATTGATTTTATATCTATTTTTAAGCAGTTAATTTTTTATTTAATGATGCATACACATTTAAAAGGTTTTATGTACTTGACGTACATTTCTTGCCTTTGTACGGTTTTTTTTTCTATGAGATACAGAAGATAGTTCCGAAAACAATGTTCAGCGGTGTTTTAATTGTAAAAATTCCAGTTGCCATTGCTACAATTATATTTAATGATAGTCACACAGACTTACGAATTTTAAACAGGATATATATAAATATCAGAGATAATTTATATAAATATTGTGAGGTGACCGTGCGCACCGTATTTACTATGCCAAGCGTCAGATGCAACATGCTGTCCACAGTGCTTCAATCAACTATGTAGTTTTTTATGCGGGCAAGAGGAAGCCGTACTCACTGCAGAAAAATTATTATTTATTCCAGGAAGAGCTGACTAAAGATAAGTTAATAATAACCTTTGTCATTTAATAAATAACAGGACGTAAAACTTTAAACGTGTTTTTCTCGAACCAGGTTTTTTAAATTGCTTTGACAGCTTTCCTCCTAAATTATAAATTCTGCGTTACCCGCGTGGGATGGGAAATATACCTTTAAAAATATATTAAACTCACAAAGCAAACATTTTTTATCGATCAAATTCTCCACAAATCGTTTCACAAAGAAGAACTTTTGCACTTATCTGTATGTAAAAGATTATATATAGAATATTATCAATTTTTATTTGATAGCAAATCATTAAAAAGGAAAATTGAGTATGTGCTATCTCATAGGGTAGTTTTACATTCCAACATTTCATGCGAATAATTATGTTAATAAACCACGCGAGTAATGTAGAGTTAATGATATCAACATGCAACTGTCGGCAAAATGCGCTTAAAAAGGGGCTTTATTACGTGACGATTTCATATTTTTCATTTCCAGCATAACTTTTTTATTTAACAAAAGAAATGTAAAAAATTGCCCTCAAAATCAAAACTGGTTTTTTCAAACTTGTAGTAATTTTTTTATAAACAAAAATTTTAACTTTTGCGATCATCGAGTAATGCTTTGAAGCTTCTAGTTTAAGAACATAATTGGTTTTTTGCTTTCAGATTAACCATTTGGTCGGAAAGCTGTCAACCCAATATGCCTTTTTTTGGAAAGCTTTAGTTTAGCAACTTACAACTTTATAAATAATAATAATAATACAGTCAACGTTTTTAACGAAAATATTTGCAAAATATAGTATTATTAAACTGAGAAAACCATTTTCCTTCAACTCATCATAATTCTCTTAAAAAATTGTATAAAATACAAATATTTTTATGGAGAGTAGGTGCACTGGTCCCTTTAGGTAAAAATTTGATATTATAAGAGTATCAGTATTCTGTTGAGCATAATTTTATATATATTTTTTATATATTTCATTTTTTCTTCTCACTAATTATCCGAGCAAACACGAAAACCAAATTCAGTTTAATGCAAATTCACTAGATGTAAAAATGTATAATAAAAATTTAGTCACATAAAATTAACAACATGCAACATGTTATATTTTTGTACTGTTTTTTTCGATTGTGTTCTCTGAAAATATTACTCGTGCTTGTCGCGTATAAAACATTTAATAAACTCCAAGTTGTGTCAATTCCAAGATTAAATATTTGTACTAATCTGTTCTAGAACTCAAGCTATCCCAAGAGAGAAAGAGAAAAAGAAGTGATAAATTTCCCAGGTAACAAATGTTACGTTTATCTATATACTCTTGGCTTGATACGTGCATATATGATATATACACAAATCCATTATTTTAATAACATAAAAAATAACATATTACTCATCGATACGATACACAGCAGTGGAGCGTTGGTTTATATTAAAAACTGCATTGAATTATAAAACAGAAATATGTGCGAGTTATAGCAATGCGCGTGATAATTAATATCTCGAGGAATATAATGGCCGGGCATAAAATAATATATAATTATAAATAATTAATTCCATATAAACAGCAAATGAAATGAAAGAATAATTTTCTCATTCCGTTGGTTGATTTGTTGTCTCGGGAACTTCTCTTCTCAGATTTATTCGCTACAGTCGTACAAAGCGGTACTCGCGAAAACACGGCTAATTACACTCGCGCGTACTAATCACCAAAATAGGGTAATCGCGCGGCCTTTTGCATGGCACTCCTTGACGGTAATCGCACGCGATGCGCATCTTACTTTCGTGCTTCACGATACAATCCCATCGAAACGCAATGTGGCAGAAATAACACGAAAAAGAAACCGAAACTTCGCGATTCGCTCGATACCGAGGAATTTCGCGAATTTTCGCAAACATACCGAGTGAAATTTCAAACGCCGGATTCCGACAAATTACAAAAGTGATTTAAACTACGTATATAATTGATTGAAATGTTAAAATACATATGTCTAATTACGCAAGCTTATTAATAATATATCGTGACATTGCTCGATTCGCTTTATATACGATCAATTTCACATATTATGATGTTAATATATTTGCAGTCGTTAATTGCGAGAGGTAATCAATTATGTAGGCTTGATGATCAATTATTGTTCCTAAGAAATATTGTTCCTAAGAAATTATGTTCTGTTGAGTGATGCGTCGACACTGCGGAACAGCTTGCACTTCTACCACAGTTTCAGTCTAGACCAGCGAATGACAATACGCGTCGTCTTTAAGTGCATTATACGAAAACAAACCTCGTCTTCATGTTGGTTGAAACTGAAAATTTATGAAGCTTGCCGAATTTCGACATTTACATTCTAGTGTACCGCTAACAATAAATGAGATAGCACATATCTTTCTCTCTCTTTGAAGAAAAATATCGGACCCTTGTGTTGTTGTTAGACTTTGATTATAGGTTTCTGTTTTAACGCATCGTGAAACAATTAATGTATAGAAGACATCATTCATGCCTTCTATACATTAATTAATTAATTTGCTTTCCCACATGGAGACAATTACTTCTGAATCAGACGTATTGTATCTAGATATCTGTACGTCATAAGTATTAAATTTGATAATGTCGTTTCGGAGCTAATTTTGACAGTTTTAATAGTTTTAATAGTCAATTAATTATTCCAAGTAAACGTCTGAAGTTGAAGATTAAACCGTAAAATTCAAAGGTCAATCATTTATAGTCACGATGTCAAATTAATTAATGGGCGGATGTCTGATGTTCTATAATTAATAATTGTGCTTTATAATTATTAACTAATTATTAATATGTTAAAATCTTACCCCAAAATTCCTGGTTTAATTAAATTCTTGCATTACTGCTTTGCTTACTCACCGTTTTTGCAACATGTTTCAATTTCAGAGCAGATTCACTTGAAATTGTCATTTGACAAAACTGTCAAATTAATAACAAACAATGTTGTCAGATTTAACACGTACTCATGACATACGAATCTAAATGTGATGCGTTTTACTCGGAAGTAATTATCTTTAAGTAAGGAGGTATCTTCTGTACACCGAATATTTTGTTTCTTCCGTTTCAAAATCAATTACCACACAATCGACCGCAGCTTCTCGTTACTCAAACTATTCGATCCGGCCACTCGTGCATTATTCCGCGTTATTATACTTGAAACGGCAAATCGCACTTAAACCAAGTGTTTAAAGCGCGATACGGAATATATTCGAATTCAAGCGTTGTTAAGGAGACAATTACCATTCGCAAATATTTTGAAATTACCATTTACTTATTCCCTTTGTCCCTAATTCCGATGCCAGGCGAGTAAATCGCGCGAAACATCTTTTTCGACACGTTCGTGAATCCTCAGCCGCGCCGATTAACAATCGGCTCGCTGTAACGATCCCGAAGAGTTTGATGACTTTTGATACTTATTTTATGATCGTATTTTAATAATGCGCAACGATACACGGAACGGCTCTCGCTGTGCGAATGACAATACGTGTAGCCTTCAAAGTGTTGCATACCGCAGAAACAAACAGCAAAACCGCAATGCCGGCGAATCTCACAGAAATATTTAACGTGTTACGAAATAAACATGTGGTAATGTATTCACGCTTGTAAGGTACATCGTAACACGTAATTCATAACCGAAAATTCCCTTTTCTGAATTTTTTTTCGAGCGCGTGAAACGGTTGAACCGTACAATTAATTATGCAAACATATGTGAAGACATATGTTTCTCGAGTGTCACAGATAAATTGGAATATGAGTGTACCGCGGGCATTATTAAACTGCTCAACTGTACTTGATCTCATTTTAAAAAAATGACCGTTTTTGAAAATGACTATTTAATTTACCGTCTATATGATGTGGATGCGAATTGCAATCATGAGTAAAATGAACACTTCAATTTCGAGGCAACGGTCCACCTGAATTTAGTGCGAAATCATATCGAGGAAACATCAATTAATAGCGGCGGAAATCAATCACGGTCCTATGTTCTTCTCCATGCTCTTCTACAAATGTTATTTACAACCGGACTTCATACAGTCGAATGGCGACAAATCGAAAACGATTGTTTTCCAGGCGCATGTAACAGTTAGACGCAAATTATTTAATTCTATATATCGTACATGTCGCAGAGTGCTTGCTTCTATCTTTTGAGGTAATTTCGGTGTATAAGTGTGTATTATATACACACCGTTACTTTTATTACCTCATTAAATAAATGTAAGTCAAATATTCTGTTTATTTTATCTCAAATTAATTATTAATGCATCGTAATATACGCTTTTTGTTACTTAAATAACTCCATTTAGTAATTTGCGTGTCATTCCGCACTTTATTATTCGATACTGAAACGTAAGCAAATTTTGTTTAAATCGGCGAAAAGTTCAAAGCGTAACGCGAAATTTAAATCCAAGCAACATTAAAGAAATAATTATCGCCCGTAAATATTATAAAACGATAATTTATCATTTCCGTCTTATTGCAATGCTTTGATTCGTTACTTCAAACGAATAAAGTTACACGATATATCTACTTTGGTAAGTAACCAACACCTCGATACGCTTGAGAATCGTTAATCGCAGAAGTTAATTAATCGCGCGGACCGATTATCGTTAATTATTCGTAGGGATCGCATTTTCTCGGCTGTTAAAAAGATACGTAAGCATGAAACTGTTTCATTGGAATCTTGAAAGCGTTTCCGCTTCAAAATCACACACTCAGAAAAAAGTGTAGCATCAGATAGTACAATTGTGAAGATCTCTTCTACAAATAATAGTACAAATAGGGACAGGGATAAATTGTAGTAAATGAGTCTAAAAAATTGTTCTAAAAAATTATTCTCAGATTGTCTGAAATCAATTGACAAACTGCTTAAGACTGTAAGATATTACAATATTTATTCGCGCGTTTGTTTCACAGAATCACAGTTTTTGTGTTTGCATGTGACAAAATAAATTTGCTACAAAATTGTAGTTAATCGGTGTATTTCATATTTTCTATTACATTACAATTTAAAGTTATTTATCTGACAAAATAAGGTCTACAATATTGTGTTAACTTTTTCCGAGAGATTTTTCTCAGTGCATTAATCGATAATCACATGAAAAATATTTCTTGCATAATTATCTGTGATTAGCTTTCATATTTATTTGTGTTTGAGTCTATCAATCTATCGTTATTAATTAACATTACTATGTTAATGTAGAAACGTAAGCCGTGTCTCGCGACAAATCCAATTACATTACGTGCGGATGTTCGAAGTATTAAAAAAATTAACACAGTTAAACGCAATTAATTAGAAAAGAGACCATTCTCGGTCGGACTGGATCTTGGTAGCTTAATAATAATATTTCTGTGAATTGTCTGTAACATGCTTCAGTGGTCGAATTGGGAAAGACGCCCGTCACGGATTGTAGGGAGGTTCAGATTCGAACCCTGATCGGCATGATATTTTTCACAATAAATTTTTTTCAGTGATTTAAAAAGGATGTTTGTTAGCATAAAAAATTAAATCGATTATCGATTTAAGTGTTTACCGTTCCAACAAGGAGCTATGTTTTTAGACCGACAAATAATCGGTACGTAGTTTATTGAGTTGGAAAAAAGTATACAAAATTCACACAGAAATATTATTATTAGACTAGCAAGATCGAGCCGAAAGTGACATCTTCTCTAATTAATTGTAAGATTCATATCGGTCCTGTTTCACTTATGATTTTCATAAATAAATGTATTTTCAATGTAAAAAACAAATTATTTTGACACGAAAATTGAAGCGCAACGTGAGATTGATAACATATGGATAATTAAATTCAATGCCTCATAATTTTCACACATCATTCTCGCGGCCATTTCCGACAGTACATGTTCTCGAACGCGTGCATTCGTATCATATATTTTTCCGTGAACAGAATATTACAATAAATTTTCTCTTGTATATTCGATTGAAAAACAAGCCACCATGTGATCAGAATTTAAAATAGGTATCGATAGCCCTTTATAACAATCGGTAAATATGAATAACGCACACGTGACACACGTGACAAGAACCGCATCCGCAATAAATTGAATCAAATAAACACTTTATGTATCGATACATTTTCTACAGTAGCGTTACTTGGGAGTCTTGTAGGTGTAGCATTAAAATACAATTTTGTTCTGAGAATATTCTCATGGGAATACAAAAGTACAATATAAAGAAAGTAGAACAAGATAATAAAAAAATTAAAATAATGCCAAGAGATACCGGAAGAATATGCATAAGTGAGGAGAGAAAAGAAGCAAAACAAGAATATATAAAGGATATACATATAAACGAAAAGAGAAATACAGAATATTGATAAGTAAAGTAAAAGTACGTAAAAGAGAGGGAAGATACAGAGACCGAATATTAAACGCGTTCAAAATAGATTAATTATTTTACGTTGACAAGTTTATGTCGTGCTGTTTTTAACAGATGTGACAGCAAACATTTTTTAAATGCAATGTACCTAGAAATACAATAATATCGCAGAAAAGCATGTTTCGCAAA
Source organism: Temnothorax nylanderi (assembly GCF_030848795.1). Taxonomy (NCBI): domain Eukaryota; kingdom Metazoa; phylum Arthropoda; class Insecta; order Hymenoptera; family Formicidae; genus Temnothorax; species Temnothorax nylanderi. The sequence goes on along the minus strand of NW_027249365.1, from coordinate 164,161 downwards.
TAGATTGGTTCAATTATAAAATTTAAGAAAAAATCTTGCCTTATGAACAATCCGAATTGAAGAAAGTCACCACTTTTGGCGACGTTTTCCCGCTCCTTGTGCGTGATTCGACAAAAATAATTACGGCACGTTCGGCACGGAAGTAACAGGAGGTCGAACATATAGTTATCGAAGCATCGGCATGGCTCAGTTTTCAATCTCGCGCGAAAATACGGACGAGGGAAAATAAATCCCTACCGCGTCTGCCGCGTCTCTCCCTCGCCTCTTCTTTTTGGTTCTCGCGCACGTCGTCGTCTCCCGATCTCCCGTGAGATACATTCACGCGTCGCGTTTTACTGTACAATAAAATTGTTATTATGTCGAGTTTTAGCACTCGCGAAATGCGCGTTATTTTCGCGAAAATAAACCCGACTCTTCGTTATTCAGAGCTGGCGGATTAAAACTGGCGAGAATTAACTTTCGATGCCGGCTTTTTGCACAGGGGCTGAGAAGAAATTATAGACTCGGTATTTTGCAAGGAAATTGAGCGAGATGCAGTCATATCTCTTCCTGCAACTGGAAGTCTGTAATAAAAAAAAATTTATCTTTCCAACCAGACAAATCTTTCGACCCAGTTAATCGATGTTATTATCATTATAATTTCTAATTATTGTCGTCTCTTTATCATCGCTAATATTATTAGAATGCTATTGAAAATAAGATCATCGTTCGATTCATCTCTTATCGCTATCTCTTGTCCCTCTACTTGACGCACTGACCATATTTTTCAACTACAGATAAACAGAAAATCAGAATGTAAAACTCAGAATGTAATTTATCATAAAACGCTGTGCTAGAAAAATCAATACTCTTCAAAACTGTCTTCTGTGTTAATAAAGTCTCAATCATGTGTATTTTAAAATTCTTTAATTATTTTGAAAGAAGAATTAAAAAAGAGGACAAAGAAAAATGCGAAGATTCAAAACAGCACATCTAAAGGTGTGGCACTGAGAGAGTTGAAGCAGAAAGCTTACCGGGCAAATTCGTGATTCTAATCGCGAAGGTTTTCTTCCCGTACGATAATTCGCTCGAACAACATGGTACTCATTAACGAATATTTAAATAACTCCATCATCTCCGGTTAGGGGTAAGAGTAGGAGGAAGTTGCACACGGTCCGTTGAGAGAGCGCGGTTGAGAGAGCGCGTTTTTCCATGCTGTTTGCGCTCAATTGGGTCAGCGAATCAGCGAAGCGGTCTTACTATCTTCGATCTCTTGTATCTCCATCGAAATTTGCAAAATGTACATCAATATGCCGGGAATCCGCCCGCCGATGCGTATTGTTTCATCCGCTCGATCCACTTCCATCCGCGATTTTTCCACTTTCTTAACTCTCAATACAATAACCGGCCACCGCGGAAACGCGAATTGTGCTTCACGGCCAACCTTACGTTTAGTTATGCCCTCTCATTAAATCAGCCTGAGAATTCAGATAATCCGCGTGCCAGATTCATGCTCTTTGTTAGGAGTCCACGCGAAATGGAATGAAGCTTTTTCTTTTTTTCTTTCTACGAAAAATAAACGGCAGGAATAAGTTCAATTAACGATTAAACAGCTGGTGAAACAAAGGGATTGACTTTGATCGCGACTCCGAGCTTGCACAATTTGCACAAAAAATATACGTTTATACTGAACTTAATAACATTTTTAAGCTTGAATAACTTTTAATTACATCGCGACATAAATTGTCCAATGTATCTCTCTACATAATGGCAAAATATAAACAAAATGGTTTAATATTCTGTTTATAACGTGAAACGATAAAGGATAATTAAAATAGTCAAATAAATGATTTACTGAAATACTAAGATTATCTTTGTTTCTTTAAATAAAATATTGTACTATGTTTAATTTTAATAATCTCCATTGAAAGAGAGAGAGAGAGAGAGAGAGAGAGAGAGAGAGAGAAGAAAATTCTCATTTGATTTATATAATATCATCGAAGCTCACGCACGCGTAAGGTGACAAGAGAGAACGATATTAATTGTTTAATTCGATTTTCTCTTGGAAACGAAGCGAATAAAAATCTATTAAATACGTCATTCTTTCAATCGGAAAAATCCCTCTCTGCCCTGTTGTGTCGTCAAAAGCGAACCATTTGGGTCTATTAATTTAATCAGGTATTATCAGTATTTGTATTTAATTAGCTTCGAAACGCGAGTCACTTCTAGCTCACTATCTGTCACTATTTTTAATATTAAACGCGCTCGTAGACGCCTGTATTCGCTCGTACACGCCCGTATTGAAAAAAACCAATATTGGTCAATATTGGTCGGTTTTAATTAGATTTACATTACTTGATTAATTTGCTTTCAAGACTTTTTAAAAACGATCCACGGCGGGAAAAGGTTTGGACCATCGCGAGCCACATTCCGCATCCAAGGCTAATGGTACGCGAACGAGCGTATACGCGCTCCTCGGAATGCGTCGATTCACAGTCGCGGGATGCATGTGTGCAATTTGGCCGGGGGAGGATTACGGAGGATGGTAGCCAAAATGAGCTCGTCGAAACGCTAATTTTGATACAGCCACGCGCAAAAAAAGACAGACGGCGCCGTACGTGGTGGGTTAACGTGCGGCGCTTAGCGCGTTAACGAATTAGCCCGCTAAGCAAAATAATCCCGAGTCGAAATGTAATTCTGATGTTAATTGCTCTCATCAGCGATCTGCATTCGATAATTTCGAGTCGCTCATTAGCTGCTCGCCGCACCAGCAGAGAGCTCGGAGAGCCGGCTGACTGCAAGTAATGCGAATAGAGAAGGAAGGGAGTAGATGAGGGAGAGAATGAGAGAGAGAGAGAGAGAGAGAGAGAGGGAGAAGGGAAGTGTGCAATGTTGAGCACACAGAACGTGTGCCGTAAGAACTTTGCCCGCTGATAAAAAGATCACAGCTAATAGATCAAGCTAATCCGACGCCAGCTAATTTGTAACCTGAAGCACATTTCTCGCTTACCGGTAAAAAGCATGGAAATAAGAATTACACCGAAGCTCCCGTGACCGAGTCGTTGAGGCACTTGCAAGTTTGACTTATGAAAGAATTCCTGTTATTTTTCACAATAACAATATCTGATTACAACGTGGCGAAATATGAAGTTCAATCTGTAAGCATTGTCTTCCGAATTAGCCTACTTTTTTTCGATCAGTTTAGGATCAACTGCAATTATAAGAACAAGAAAACATGACAGGAATAAATTTTAACATATCTCACGGAATTTTTATAACTTTATAATTGCAAACTGCGATTTTTAATTTTCTCTGATCATTTATAGCCTGTAGTATTCTGTTAAGTTAATTATTAAGAGTATGTCTTATGTATAGGAAAAGATATTTATATGCATTTAAGAAATATTTATATGTAGATAAAGATATTTCTATACGCCACGAAGCTATGCGGCTATATTTATACAAGAGTATAAATATACCAAGTATAAATACGTTTATACTGTCATAATAATCGGTTCTGCGACTGGTCATTATCATTTTCGAACGAATTTTTGAAGAAATTTTTAGTATCGTCCATTTTTCTGTAGAACCGCGCACCCTAAGACATTCCCTTGGACAAATTCCCATCGATCACCGAGTATACCGTTCTAACACGAATAACTTTTCGCGAGTCTAATAAAAGTCATCGCGTTCCTTCACGTACTCGTCACTCGGACTAGCGCCCTTTTTCGTAACTTTAAAAACATTTTACAGAAAAAGTGACGAGGCCGCGATTAAGAGTGACGAACTCGCGCACTCTGGATTATTTCGAGTGACTCGAGTTCGGAGTTACCGCGAGTCCGGGGGGGGGGGGCCGAGAGCCGAGAGGGTAAGTCGCGAGGGCACCAGGGAGGAGCGGCGGCAATAAGTGTCGGGCGCGCGAGTAACGTGCAGGAGGAGGAGGACGAGGAGGGAGAGAAAGGGTCCAGGCCACGTACCGCTCCTGGGGCTAATGGTGTATATACGCGGAAGGGAAGGGTGTGTATACGCGAGAGAGTGAGGCGCGGGTCTGTGGTGTTAGCCGTGTGCGTGTGGTACCGTGCACGAGGCTCGCACGAGGGTCGCGCGCGCGACGGCTGGGACGGGAGGGTCAGAGAGGATCAGGGGCAAAGTGGCGGCGGCGGCGGCGGTGGCGGCGGCAGAGGCAGCGGCAGCGGCAGCGGCGGCGGCAGCGGCGGCGGCAGCGCCGGAGCTGTATCGATGTCCGGGCGCGTTCGCCACCGCCGGCACACACGCCGGCAGTATCCTGCGAACGAGTGGCATGCCGCTTCTCTCTCTCCAATTTCCAGGACCCTCTCCATCGCCGCCGCCGCCGCCGCCGCCGTCACCGCCACCGCCACCTCGTTCAACCACCGATTCGCCCGTGCCCTTCTCTCCCTCCCCTCGCTGCGAACTCCGCCGCGCGACTTCGCGAATCATCAATCGCCCGTGCAAATTCCTCCGTCCGTTTCCGCGTTAAGAACAAACTACCACCCCCATCCCACCCTTCTGCTTAAGGACGAACAAACGCGAGAGATAACCGCGCGCGGAGTACACTCGAGCTTGACGCTCTTTAAAATGCGTAAGACGCTACGATTCGATTAAAGCGGTACCCGCGCTCGCGCTTTAGAATAATTTTATTCTGCTTCTTCTCCCCGTCGTGATTCAAGGGAAGATCGAACCCCCTCCAAATGTCTCGGCCGCATTCTTCGGGGCTGTCGTGATCTAAGACCCTTCCGCGCTTTTCGCGAGCCGAGCTCCGTGAGCCGCGGCGCCCGCGGGGAGGGGAAGGAGGGGGTCGTAAATGTTTTCCGCCAAGATTAATCGTCTGGAGGGGAAGCGAACGAGAAGATCTACCTCGTCGAGAGAACGAGAATGTGGCTCTGATCGCAGAAATAATCTCGATCGGCCGCTTTCTTTTCAGTTTTCTTTCTCTTCGCCGATGGGGAGTCCGATCATTTTTTTTTTTTTTTCGGAGGATTCTCCACGTGCGATTAAGCGCGCGATATTATTATTCTATTAACCTGCTCGGAAAATCTGCTTGGAAAAATTATTTGCGATACGTAGATACGTATCTCATCGATATTGCCATTTATACCAACGACACGTTCGTTGCATATTTTGTATATTTTGTATGTGTTTGTACTTTGAATTTGTATTTTTTTCGTATTATTCAACAATTTTTTGCTTCTGGTTTAAACAATTTTACGAAAAATTCTTCCATTTTTATTTCAAAACGAACTTTTTTCATTTTAATTTTAATGAGTTTGCTAGAACAAACTTTTTCCTTTTTAAAAAATTAAAATCCGCTTTAGACAGAATTCTATTTATGGAATTCTATTTTATGTCTCGTAAAATACAACGTTTGAAGAAACAGAAATACATGTAACATACACATTAAACACAATCTCATAAATCAATACACATGACATGAAAATTAAATGGGATTTTATCCTGAAATCTATGGCCTTTATAAAGTAAGAATAAATGTGTAAAATTAAATGGAAAACAAAATAAGATGTATTTAGGGTGCAACCACCAGATAACATTAAAATTAATGAGTAATAAGTAAAAGTGTGCTTTGAGAGCCAAACGCGGTCAATTGTGCGTGAGTTAACGCTATGTAACATTTAATTAATAATTTAATACACATTATAAATTGTACGTTTCGAGTCTACTTCAGCGACGCTGATAGATAAATTAAATAATTTCAAGCACGCCGATGAGCATAAGAAAGTATTTAAAAATTGAATGTGGATATACAAAGATAGTATAATTTTCAAGAGTAAAAATATCAGAAAAGTTCTGTCAATATTTATAGTCTGTATATTCGGTTTAGAAAATGAAAATTGGGGCTAACCGGCAAAGAGAGATGTGAAATCTACTTCGCGAAGTGGCACACGTAAAACTTGAATCTAATGGAATTAACTCACAAGCAGAGTATCTACATCATGCATATGTCCCAATTTTAAGTGAAATGGTTTCTTATTTGTCTGAATATTTTGCAGACTATGAACATTGGCAGAACTTTTCTGCTAATTTCTCTTGAAAGTTATACTATCTTTGTACGTTCAATTTTTTAATACTCATCTTACGCTCGTCGGAGAGCTTGAGATAATTTAATTTATCTCTATCACCGCGTCGCTGAAGTAGAGCTAAAACGTACGATTCATAATTTATATTAAATTATTAATTAAATGTTCCATCGCGTTAACTCACGCACAACTAACCGCGTTTGTCTCTCAGAGCCCGCTTTTCCCTGTTACTCGTTAACTTTAATATCGACAATCTCTAGTAAATTAATCGTTTATTTAAATAACATTAATTCTATTCTTTTACGATTTATATGGAAAGTACTAGTCAGAACGTGTCGCTGAGTTGAGTTTAACATCATCGTTACACGTTGAAAAGCAGAAGGGAATGCTCATCGCTGATTGCTGTCAAAAGCCGCAGCGTCTTATTTACTAAAACGTATTCGGCATACCTGCGATACATATACATGAAACAAAATTTTCTTTAAACTCGAAATGCCGCCAGTCCTATCAAGGCCATGGAATATTCTAAGAAAGTTTTAGAACATACGGGCTGTATCGAGCGATCTTGAATTTTCAACAGCCCATTATATTCTGTTCTACGCGCGCGTTATTAAATTAGTTCCCCCGAGAATATTACAACGTAACCAAATATATTCTTCGGATACGGAAAATAGAAAATACATTATGCATGTGTATATTAATCGTATTAATTAAGTCATTTATTATTCTGTTAAGTCAAGAATTGAGGTAAGATAAAGAGGAAAATTCTCATATCACTCTTATTCTATAATCGTATAGTTGTCTACTACCGACATGCGTTTAACGCTAAAGATGCCACGAGAGATTCGTAACTGGGCGAAGATTAGATTTGCGACCACACTGAAATATTCCCCAGATTGAGATTACCTCCTGAGATAACGCTGTGGACCGAGTGGCGGGGCCCATTCTCGCGTTCTACCGGAGGGAAGAATAAGTTCTCCAATGCTTGTCGCGGACAGTTTCTCGCGTCTCGGCGAGAGACGAGGAGGCGGCTGGCAAGGCGGAATCTGGTCGTTTGTCGTGGACCGCGGCTGCAGGCGCCGACGACTGCTATCGACGGCAGGGTGTTCGATGGCCGGCCTCTCCTATAAGTCTCCGGGACGACAGTTTACGTGTGTAAAAATGTATATAACTTATATATGTAAAAAGCACATTCGTGCGCGGCATGACGCAGCCTCTCGACACCAGCGCGGTATCAGAGAGAACCCAGTAAACGCTAAGCAACGGTAAACTTACCATGCAAGTTACAATTTCCCCCTCAATGTAACTGTTACGGACAACACAATGTTACATTGTAGAGAGGGAAATTGCAACTCGCACGTAAGTTTACTGTTACTTGGTGTTTACTGGGAATACATAATTACATATATGTATGTCGAATTGAATGAAAGCAACGCCGAGACGAAAAGTGCAGCGGTGGAAAGCACCCGAATGCTCCTATTGTTGCCGAAAAGCATCTCGTTCTCCGGGTCGCGCGACTCGCCGCGATTTTCCGCGGATTATCTCCACGAAATATCGCGGGGCGGGGCGAACGTTGCGGTAACGCATCTCCGAACGAGTTCCAGATGACCGGGGAACGTGACGAGCGGATGTTGCGAGGAAAGAGGCGAAACAAAGACGGATGGTAGGGGCTTACTTCCCGGGGAAAATTCGTTTCTTCGCGGGACGGAGATCTCGTAACACGCGCGAACAAGCGCGACGCGGGGTTTAATTGTCACGCCGGGAGTAATTGCGTAGCGGAAAAAAAGCGTGTCGCTGAAAAAAGTAAGAAACTTAAAAAAAGAGGGGAAAAAGAGAGAGTACCGCGCGAACAGGCGATCGGAGATACGCGGGTCGCCGCGGGACTAATAATAAATAGGGCGGCGGGAATTAGATTAATCGCTGCGCCCCTAACTTACTTTTCCGATCCGCCGGTCGATTTCCTCTTCGAGTATCGCCCGCCCGAGCTCATTAGGAGCTGTTTAGTTGCGCAAGAATTTCCGGAAGCCCACCCCCGACCCTCATGGGGGAGGGGGAGGGGGGCCTTCGTATCGGCCGCGCTTTCCCAGCGACTATCGTTTGCTCGTTAACGATAATGCTTCCGAGTTTAGAGAATACAAAAGTCCGTAGTACGAGCAATCAACTTACGTTCAAACGTTCCACGGTAATGGGAACCGAATCGCTCGCGACTGGGAAAAGCCGGCTGGCACGAGGCAGGAATGAAACGAAGAAAGGGATGGACGAGGAAGGGGTACGGCCGACGCTCCCCGATTTCGCCCCCAACGGCTTGCATACAATTAACTTCGAAAACACAAGTTTCTCGTTGCTGGAGCGAGGAGATCGCTCGGCCCTTCGGTCGCTTATTCAGGCGTGGCCCGAAAAAGACATCCCTTTCGCCGAGGGTGAAGTCGGTGGAGGCCGGCGATATTCGGCGATATTCGAGCAACGTATCCGAAAAAGATCCTCTCTTTACCTTCTTCTAATGATCAAAAAGCTCTTCTTTCTCCGCTCTTCCGACTGAAAATTTCTTATTTTCTTCCTTCAGATTCGTCTTTTCGCCACTCTTCTGGAGGATGGAGGGGCGGCTCAGAGGATTAAAACCGGGATCTCTTCGACCGGTCGAGAACTAACGGCGGCGACGACGCCGCGACGCGACGGTTCACCGGACACGCCGACAGAAAAATCGTATTACGTCCTCGGAAGTTAAAACCGGATATTCCGCCATCTCGGCATCTGGAGCATCCGAGTGACGGCTTCGGGATAAATCCGTGCGCGCGTGCTCGGATCGGGTTAAATCTCCAGGCGGGCGAAAACTTTCCGCGCGCCCGCGCGCCGATCCGACGAAAATACTTTTAATGCGTTTAACGCGCAACTTTCGTCGAATATACATATTCCTACGGGGCCGTACGCCGCGTCCCTCTCTCGCGCGTCATTACCCGCGGAAACGAAACTTTCCGATTCTCCGCGCCGAGGGAGCGCGCGGCCTTTGAGCCGCTAATTACTGGCCATCATTAATACAGGCCGCCGGCGCTCGCTTGACGCGCGGGCCGCGGCGCCATATGTTCACGGTAAACGCCGAGATTTGCCCGAAAACTAACTACTCATCGTCATTTTTAATCAATTGATAAAAATCAGCGATCGGTTGCGGCAGACAATCCTCATGGAAAAAGCTAAGTACTGCAGTTGCGAAAAAAGCACACAAAACTATATAGCAATTATACTGTAATATTTACTATAGTTTCGTGTAGTTTTTTCGCAACTACAGTGGTCTTTCTGCTGTATTTTTCTGTAAGGGAATTGAGTCTGTAATCGACACTCGCGAAACGCGTTGCTGCTCTTATTTCGCGAGACGTGTAGAACGAGGTTTTGTAAAGTATTAAACGTTAACAATTGCGTTAGGTAGGTAATGCTCTATGAGCTCTATGAGCGTGTTGATATATTGGCCGTTACAAGTATATTACTACGTACTTGAAACAACAAAAACCGATATATCGGCTTTTAGGTATTACGAGAGAGGACTAATAGTTTGGTACACTGCCCGGAAGGTTGGTCTCTCCCCGAAACTATAAACGCACGGGCTATCGATGTCGAGAGCGCGTGAGCTATTGACTTCTCGTCATTAAAATCTGATTAAAAGTAGAGAGAAGTATCGCGAAACGTAAAAAATCTTTCGTGTTTCAAAAGTGGACGCACTCTTTAATTATTTTTCGCTATCATTATCGTCATCATCGCTGCTGACGAGAGGACGACCCTCTCGTCAAACGGAATTTACATTACATACTTCTCAGAAGTCTGCGTGGTTTACACGCGAAACCCCTCTCGGAAACCGAGAACCGATCGACTTCATGAAATAAAAAGTAGAGAAAGTCGATGGAACCATATACATTTCTAATTATGTGTTTTGGTATTAAAAATTAAGAAGTTTACACAAAAAGTGGAATTAATCAGTTTTGGCTACTGAGAGATTCGTATACAAGCGCGATAGAAGAAAAGATTGCAAAAAATAATATGATAATATTATTAGAGATGATTCAAAGACATTTGAAGGTATAAAGAATGTCGAAGGTATGCATTTCATAAAAAAGTTATTGACATTAGCGTACTTATTAGTCGATCGATTTATGTTAGCACTATTGAAATTACAATATTCTACATCAAATAAGATTCTTTCGTTCATTAATGTCGGTGATTTTAATTCGCGTAAAGTTGTTCGTCATCTGCGTGATACGCGATCGACATGCATCTGAGCTGCGCGATAATTAGCTTAACAAGGAAATCTTGTTCCATCGACATTCAGTTCATTGATTGTCGTAACAACGAAAGATCAGATAAAGGAACTATATTTAATTTAGAATAAAATAATGAACGAAGCACGCGTACGTTCTATTTTACGATACGCCGTTCTCCATCGAGGCGGTCCGAGCATCGGCGACGCGAAAACAGAAACGGCGAGCGGAAATCGGTAAGCGATTAAGCTGCGTCCGTTCGCAGGAGAACGCGGAGAGAAATTCGCATGTGCCCAGGAAGCGCCAGGAATCCTCGACGAGTTCCGAGTTGATAGCTCGCATTGCAGTCGCGATAAGCATCGCGCAACACAATAAGCGCGGAAATCGCGTTAGAAACCGGGTTTATTACGAGGGTGCGAATTAACAATAGCGGCTTGCCCGATGAACCGTTCTACGAAACTTGCGATTACTCCGGACGACGGAAGGGGAATCGTCGGTCTCTCTGAAGCTGGAGACGTCGACGTTGCGAGGGGAATAAAACAGAGAAATACACCGTCAATGAAATTACGAATGTCCGTATATTTGACCTTAGCAGTAGTGTGAATAGTAATAAAAATAATAATAATAATCGCGTCGCAATCATAGTACATCGCGTCTAACGATCGTGACGTTTTTCTCTCGTAAGAATCTAAAAGTAGTAATCGTAATAATACAATCGATAAATTGCGGTAATAATTACTATACTGTAAAAAAAAAAAACTCACTACCATCTTTGGGAGACAATGCGTAAGAGAAAGAGGGTAAGGTAGCGAACGCCGTGGAAACTTAAGATTAAAGGGTTGGAGAAGTCGAGGTTGAAGAAAAGGATGCAAAGAAAAAAAAGGGGGAAGTTCTTCCGTACAAAATTAGTTCGCAGGTCTACTTTAAGATAATTAATGTTACTATCATAATTATTATATCCAAATTCCTGCCAATCGTAAATAACCGCCCGAAAGTGCAGTATTTGCCAAAAGTCACTCCTCTCTCTCTCTCTCTCTCTCTCTCTCTCTCTCTCTCTCTCTCTCGCGCGCGCGCGCGCGCGCATACACTCACTCGCTTTTCTCTCTTTACATTCTCTCCCTCTCCCTCTCTTCCTCTTTCGTTCAGTGTGTCCCACTCGTTCTCTGTCCTCGCGCGATAAAAAGCTTCCTCCATTTAAAAAGCAGTCTTTTGTAGCACTGTGCGGAGCGCTCCGCCCCTTCCCGTACCTTCTCGTTAACGGTATAAAAAGTGTTTCGGCCACGAGCGAGATAATACGCTACCAACTGACAGCTTCGACGACCCGCAAGACGTTCGCGCCACGACGTCAATCGATCGAGAGGTAGAATGGTACACCCTCCGTGTGCGTCGCGCATGGGGCACGTCATGTATTTATTTATTTCCAAATAAATAAATGAGTGTACAAATGTCTCACGTGATTTCGCTCGGACCGTCAGAATCGCTGTCGCGTTTTTTTTTTACCCGATTGCAAGTCGCGCGAAATATTGTATGACGCTTTCGCTTAAAAAAGATACGGACCCCGATCGTCGACGGCAAGATCGATCGCTTTTTAGTCGCTCGTTTCGAAAGGGCGCGACGAGCAAAGATATGCAAAGACCAGCCTGACTGCGCTTGACGTAAAGAGACATCGTCACAGAAGAACATACATTGCTTACCGCAATATCCGCCAACCCTCGCTACTCAAGCACACACGCACACAATCACACAATCGCCTCGTTCTCGCCCGAACATCGATCCTCGCAGTCGGAATAATAGTGTCTGACCGGATAATCTCGGCCCTTAACGTCTTAACGTTCTTGCCGCGCTTGATCGCGATTGGTAACGCCAATTAAATACGTTTTCCGCTCACAATTTCACAACGTTACGCGATCCAATATTGATAAAAATCCCTGCGTAAACATTTACATTACGTATACTGATTGCGTGCACGTTCGAAGACTCCGCTGGGCAACCTCCGTGAACGAGGAATTCGCGTAATTTGGGAGTTTACCTTCTCTTCCCGTTATTAACGCCGTAAGCCGGGCTTAAATCGGCCAAGGATAATCCGACGTCAATAAAACAGCGATATAACGATTATATTAAGGATTCTCTTTCAAACCGGAGAGAGAGTATCTTTGAGATTATATGAGATCAGACCGTAATAACGCTTCGGAGGCGGAACAGCGATTCGCGATCGAGGAACGAGCAGGAAGACGGAAGGGCAGGATGCTCGCGTTTTAGCGCGCGTCGTCTCGCTAAGTTACAAATTTCATACAAAAGCTGAAGACTTATCATATCGCCGTGTTGTTCGTCGACAAATGACATCACGACGAAAAGAGTTGTACGAATCTGTTTCTCGTGGAGCGCGTGTGTCGAATGTAAAAAAAAAAATAATAATTACTTGAAAACATCGTAGAGAAAAGAAAAGAAAGAAACATATCTATTCATATTCCGACGTCGTATGTGCGTCACGAAATCCCTACGGTACAATTAATCTATTATTTGTAAAAATGCGACTCTCGTCCGTCGAATGTCTACCTGCGTTATTTCATCTCGCGTCATCGACATCGTCGTCATGCATGTCCGCACGAGCCGGCGGATAGAACCCCCAGCTGCTATAACTATACAATTAATTAACGTTAGTAATTACTCTCACTTAATTCTAAATTTATCATGATATCGCGTCGTATGTAACGATGTTATCTCCATTATTCATGGCGCCAGCCCGTCGCAACACGTCAGAACGCTTTTACTAGAACGTCGCTACACACATCTCGTTACAAAACCACATCAGAACTTTTCACTAAGAAATCAACGAACTTCGACAAGAAAAGAATCACGATTTCGAGCACTGTACGAGCTTCCTTTTTCTGTCCTTTTTTTTTATTCCTCGAGATCTCCGACTCTCTTTATACTACGCTCATAATTCGAGTATATCCTTGAATTAAGTATGGAGAGAGTCTCTTAGAATAGGGTCTTTCTTTTTGTACAGACCAATCCATCGATATTGCACGAGTTTCCTTACACTGAAAACAGTTGCACGGCACGATCGATCGGCTATGCGAGCTGGTAATTCGTCAACACTTGTTCTTACGACTATCTACTCACATTTTTTCGACTGATCAGCACAAATCAGGTTCATACTCTATTACGTTATTCTAAATCATTTTCCGTATAAAACACTCTTAATTATTAACTATTCAGACATAGTAAAACACACCTTGTCTCGTTTTTAATATTTACGGTTTCCTTGAGAATTAAGGTTTACGTATACATGCCAACGCGAAACAAGTACAGACTTATTGTAGTGGTTAAAGTGATAAAATTTGTATTAGAAAAAAGAGAAAGATACATAGAATATTATTGGTACGATTTACCTGCGTGCAACAATTTATCGTGCACTCTTATTTTCTGGAGGGGATGGAGGGGGAGAATTCGCTCTGCGTTTCGGCCGCGCTGCACGTTAGGCCGCGCTGCGCAATCCGCAGGGCGAGCAAGTGAGAAAACAGAGGAATCTCTTGACGAGCAGATTCACGAACGTTAACGTCCCCGGTGTGCTTCGCAACGGCAACCGGGTGCATCGTTGGAACCTGTCGTCATACTCTTCATCTTCTTCGTAATCGTAATTATAGTTGTACGAAAGATTACGTGGATAATGGTGAGGCTGGTGACGATGACGTTGACGTTGATAATGCTGTACTTGTTGCTGATGCTGATAAATATGCTGGATACGGTGTACGCACTTCCTGGTCTCCAAGCCGCTGGGTCCTGGCAGTGAAGGGCGAGCGAGGGTGCGCGCCGATGCTGTATATCCCGGTACACGCGGAGGATTGTGCGGCGGGACTAATCGTGAGGATAATAATCTTGGGGCCAGATTCGGCCTCATTCGGGATCACCAGTTAGCCATGCCCGGTTTGTTTAGAGTCATGAAATAGATCTGGCACGAACTACCACCCTTCGCCGACGAGAAGAATACCTGACAAGCATAAAAAATGACATATAACATTCACGCAAATCCACGTTCCAATTAAGAAGTGTAGAAGTATGCGAATTTGCAGTCATACGCACCTTATCATTACGTTCACAGAGGAACTTGAGCCGTTGAGCTTTCTTGTGCATGAAAACACCGTCGAGATGACCGTTGTCCACACTCCTAATCTCGATTGCCTTGTTGCCCCAACCCATAATTTGTCCCGTACCAATGTACGCGACGCTCGTAGGCATCTCGCCCCACTGAAGAACCATGGTTTTCGACACTCTGCCGTAAGTATTAACATATACGCCCTCGTTATCGTAGCAGAGTAGCAACTGCATGCCGTTACTATTCGGCAATGCTACTATACAGTGCGGGCAAATGGGACCCTGGGTCTGCAATTAAACAGCAAATGATAATACATATCATACAGCTTTAGAGGATAAAAAATATATAGATAGATGTGTATATTTCTAGCTATTGATCGGTCGATTTGTATAGCAATTTATAAGTTTTTGATACCTAAATACCTCACATTTTTAAATATTTAATAATATTTCTTTATTACTAAATCTAATCTATTATTGATGAATTGATCGTAATGAAAATCTCACTTATAAATACATTTCTCGAATTGTTGCATTTAATTGTTAATGCTTACCGACATATCGTTAGATATTGCAAAGTGAGTGTTAGTATTCTACTCGTGCGTTACTGATTCATTTCATTGAGAAATGTATCTAATTTCTCGAACGACGAGATCGACCGATAAATCGCACCGCGCACATCTACCTAATGTGGATAGGAATCTAATTTCTCTTACGTGTTTCGGTAGATATATATCGTAAACCGTTGCGGAATCCAAATCGACTGCGTGAAATCCGTCAGCGCTACCGTAAATAACCTTTAACCTTGAACCCTCCTCGACTGTGAGGTCAACCAATAAAGGTCTGTGCGCAAGCTCGCCGAAAGACTTGAAGGCCATAAATTTGTGGTACGGCTTTGGCGCCCAGGCGTAGATCTCTATGGAATCTTTCAGCGCGATCACGAGGAACTTTATTCTTTCGTATTTCACTATTTTGAAGTGCACTGCGCCCTGTAGATCGCCCACGTTGATCCAACCGTTACGTCGCTCGACTTGCTGCGAATAAACAAGGAAATACTTGACATTAAAACGCAACGGATACACACATACATAAAGAGGAAAGTCCCTCGATGTATACAAAACGGATACTTACGTCACTGTGACCATCCGTCCGTAAAATTTTGCTCTTCAGCCAAGAAAGATAGTAGACGCGCACTCTATTTTTCTTGCCACTGATTGTAACCAGGATATTTTGACCCTCGAGAACCTCCATTTGTTGAAAACGTCTTCTACTGATCAATTGGTAAACTTTACCCTGCCCGCTCCTGTCTAACAACATCAAGCCATTCTCGGTTCCAATTAGCAGATTTACACCTGTAAAGCAAGAGGAATCGGTTACGATCCGAGCTCAAGGGTACGAGCCAGTTGACGCAACAAAAGAGATTCTGCACCGACTATACAGAGCGTTTGATAATAGATATAACACCACTCGTGGCGAAGGATTATCAGACACCCTGTATACGCACCCCATAACGCGGCGCAGAGGATCTCGCTGTTGAAACGCTTCTTGTATTTGCGTATCTCGGGTGTGTCCGAAGCTAAATCGTGACTGGTGGGAGTCACGTTAACGTTTACGTGGGACTCCCTCCTCGCCGGGCCGGCTCCGAATCCGAAAGTCAGGAAAGACCGCTGCTTCTGTTGGAGCGCAAACGGAGGAGGTGATTTCACCGCTTGTCGATACTGCAACAAAGATGACTTTGCCGTTTAAGAGAACCACCCCCGGGGGGAAAAAAAACGTGCGCAAAATGTCAGGCAAAACTCTACTTTGCACGCAAAGAGATGCTGGAGTAACTAGGAGAGCTTGTCATCAACCCAAATACCGCAAACACGATCAACAGAAAAGATACAAGTCGCAGAGACGCGCAAGGATTCCCTCTTTTTTTTCTTTAAATGGTAAAAAAAACAACATGCAAAGGATTGAACAAAGAGAAATGGAGAAATCAAGAGAGAACAAATCAGCCGAGTCAAATATGCGATTATCTACATAGCATTCTTACAAACAAACAAGTCACCTCGATCCGCAAGTTAAAGCATTTTCTTTTTCGCAGGGTAACATAGAAGTGAGAAAGAATAAAACATTCGCAATGTAGTCCAGGTGTGTCGAAGGAATGATGCGTTTTGGTAAGGATCAAGCAGGCTCGAAACCGGCCAAACTCTGCGTTCAACGGCATCCGCAATTACCAACTGTTAGCTCGTTGTTATGCAAGTCTTCGTGTTATTATCGAATGACACTCAATATACGGGATCAAACATCCGGGTGGTGAAAGAAACAACGGTGGATTTATCCAGCGCGCGTCGTCGCGCGTTTTTTTTTCACGGGTGAGAAACAAAACCCAGAGAAAGGACAGAAGAAGGAAGAGAGAGATGTGAGAACAAAAAGCAACGCGGTGGTCGCGGCCGTGTTAGGAGAGTTATCGTTTTACCCGTGGTGACACCAAGAATCAAGTATAGATTATCCCACGGAAACCAACCAAAAAGGAGGATAAGATAAAAAACGGCCTGCGCGTACACAAAACTGGCATTCATTCTCGCGGTGCATAAATGGAAAAAAGATCAACGTTCGAGAGCAAAATAACACGTGTCCTCGTATACCCCTCTGTTCCTACCCCTCGCGCGAAAAAGCGAGGAGGAGGAAGAGGGAGGGACAGTTGAAGTTTTTTTTTTTTTTTCTTAAATGGATGAATAGATACTTACATTGTAATTAGTATTGGGATTGGAATGGTCAGTAGAGGGCCCTGCCCTTCGAGTTAGAGCTCCCGCGTGTCCCACAACACACAACATAATCCTGAATTAGTCACGCTGACAACCGTATAATTGACGCTTAATAGAGAATCACACGTGAAACAGAGACATTGCGTGGTATCCTACGATCCTACCGATCGTAACGTAAAGCGTGACCGTACAAGCCATATTTCTTTTTTTCTTTTTGTAATTCTATTTACAAATCCGATCTCGACTCTAGTACGCTATTCGCGATTTTCACGTCTCTTCTTGCACGTGGATGGGAAGTGGGTACGAGCGCTCTTGCATACATATATGCAACCCGTGTATTCCGGAATACTTCGTATTCCGCGAGACGTAGTCGATATCCGAGAAGGGCGTCTAAAATCAGGGAGAAAACGGAGAAGAACACTGTACGCAACTCGCGAGAGAAACTGTTTCGTTGTCGGAGAGAAATACAAAGAATATGTTTTTAGGGAAACAGAGAAGCTGCTGCTTATAATTTTGTACAGTAATGAATTGGGTGTGCTGCGCGCGAGTCGTTGGATCGCAAAGATTCCTTTGATATCGTCCCCGACCTGAGTCTGATGGGAGATGCGAGTAAAGAGATAGAGCGTGACCTGGAGAGCGATATTTCTGGACCGTTCCTAGACTAGTGGTAACTTTCTCTCTCTTTCTCTCTCTCTCTCTCTTTCTTTTTAAGTTTCTTTTACCAGAGTACAGAAGAGTACTCACGACGACTTCAAATCGAATTGAAGTGGTCTCCTCTAAGGGCTAAAATTTCTGCTAAAGTTGAACTCGGTTACTCCACACCCGGTTCTTGCCTACGGCATTGTATATACAATACACGCAAGGCCAATCTTTTTGCACGACCCTCGTAGACGATAATTTTGACTGTGCACATAAAAAGAAAACAGAGAAAGAATACAAAAAAATAAAATACCGTCAAGATCTATTTACCAATTGCTAAAGTTCATAAACGAAAAGTGAGAATGCAACCTAAAGGAACGGAACAACAAGATTGATACGTATAGTCAACAAAATGCACTTTTCGGCTATCACGGACAATTAACAAGACATTGACACAAAGCATAAGCCGCCGCCCCCTGTGCAAACCCTCAAACTGAAACATGTATATGTAAGTGACGCGCGGTGTTCAGTTGATTCGGCATAATCCGCAAGTATAGAAGTTATCGAGCGAGCTCATACCGTATCGTTACTGTCGTTGCCACTAGTCTGTTTCCAAGTCTAGGCAAGGTATAAAGAATATAAATCGAATCACATGTTTGCGGGTAAACACAGTATACCATACGCGCTACGTACCTATTTTGCGACGTATGCTTTAGAATAATCGATGATAATTGTACACATTATATAGAAACGTTTCGACCCAATCACAAAAAAAAGCATTACTCCTCGGACAGTCCGATAACACGGAGAAAGAAAAGCATTCTCATTTGCTACTGAACGAAATGATAATCATTCTCAAGATCCTGATCGATCATTATACGTTATCGATCATTATACGTTAACGATGTTGTACGTCACATCGCTCACAAGACTCACGCCTCGACGAAACATATATAGATATATATATATAAACGTATTTCGTAGAAAGTGGAAAGAGTTGCGGAGAATGATGCATGCGCGCACTTGCTCAGCCGTCGCGCGTAACTGGATCCAGATCCAAGCAAGGAGCATGAACAAGCATAGACGAACAAACTTGCTTCAATAACGTTGACGTAACTGGCTCGAAATACGTTTCATCTCTCGATGGTCAAAGGAAAAGCGATCCTCGTCCACGTCTGTAAATATTCGCTCGCGATCGTTCGTCCTCGCCAGCTTGGATCCTTTAGATTCGCACGAGCATATCTCCCGTCAAACATGAGGCTTCTAGTTAACTTCGACGTCAAATTTTTCATCGACGGCACTAATTTTATTTTCTTCCCACTCGGCATCGATTCGCGTCGTGAATATCTCATGGATATCTTTGTATTTGTCGAAAGATATGAAGCATACGCGAGTGCACGCATAGAAGACCGACGTAGAAGACATAGGTACATAGACGAACGGACGTATGAATCTGACCTCCTCACTAGTTGACTTGTCCTGTCGTTGACCCGGCGAAGAAGTGAGGAGATCCGGTAAGACCGAGCTGGGCCGTGAACCCGGAGACGAATCTGATCTCTGGAAATCACCTCCGCCTCTTGAACGGTCACCCTCGCGATTCTGCAAATCAGTGAATGTACGTTTAAAAAAAAAGTGGCCAGCCGAAACAGCGAATAAAAGAGTGGAGGTAGAAAAGAGACTTGATCGAAATCTGAATTTTTATTTTAATGATTATTTTTTCCGCATAAAATTCCCTCTTTTCTCTCTCTAATTCTGATCGTTTCTCATTCTCGTACGCAGAAACTGATAGGAGATTATCTTCTTCGATAGGTCATTATCAATTCAGATCTCGATGCAGTACAGACAGATTAAAGTAAGGAGCAAATTACGCTAATTAGAGAGGTAGAACAATTACATCGAATGTTAATATCGAGAGACGGGAATCAGGAAATGATAATCAATGATAAAATAACGGTTAGCGAATATGAAGAACAGTAAAATAATATGCAGATTACGTCACGGGAAAGCAAAACGACAAGCAGAGACAATAAAAAAAAACAGAAAAAAGATAGAGATTGCAAAGAACGCGAAAAAGCTATGAAAGAACAGATAAAGAAAAACAATATTAAATAAAATAACAAAAATAACGGAATAACGTCGAAGAACTTGTTTCGAAGATGCATCTAAAAAAGAGATTACGAGTTATTGATTTCTTCTCACAGATACGCAACAAGTTGTATAACTTAGGTGTTATTTGATCAATACGTATAGTGCAGAATACGTAAGAAGAAAACGCAATCATGCAAACTGTCGATTAGGTGATATCGATCGTATCTAGTTGCTTCTTAAACTTATCTCATTAAATGTACCGTTATTAATTAACAAATTTAACATTTACCGAATGTTCTACAATTTTCTTATTATGACGATTTACAAGGGATATTTCAACACTCATTATCCTAGAGCGTTATGCTAATTTCAATAGAAATATAAATGCATAATCTCGACAGGATGTACAATGAATCACAATCGCTAACACAAAAACTCGGCACAATGATAAGCAAAAAATAAAAGAAATAGACTAGTGACATATGATGAGTAATATGTTATCGTCTGCTGTGCTTCTATCATAGCAAACTAGGCTTATGCTAATTAAGCTAATAAACTGGGTGCAAATATCGCTTTCATTTCGAACATCGTGCGACGTTAACGGGACGGTCACACTTTATTTCGCGAGTTCTCGGCTAACGGACGTGAGATAAGGGCTACCTGAAATTCGGTCCGCGATTCTCAGGAGTTTCCTTTCCGACGTGCGTTAGCCTCGACGAAATTTCGGCGATCGGACCAGACACAAGAACGCTAGCGCGCGTCATGCCGGAAGAACACATAGAGGACAAAATGAAGCATGCTTAGCACGTGCTGCAACACAAACGAAGGCACGAGATACGGTCGCTGTTTCGACGCGCGCAGATCTCAACGAGGCACAACACATTCGTACATGTCGCAAGCGTCATGCAAGACGATGCTCGTGATAACAGGCACAGCCTCGTACGTCGTTTACAAAGTGATCCATCGTCTACATATTTCCTGTTCCTCGACTTCTCTCTGAGACCGTTCTCTCTGTCGACTTCCTCTTCTCCCAGTACCTTCAATCTTTGTAATCTCAACTCGTCTCATTCTTTTTTCTTTCTTTCCTTACTTCTTTTCTTGCTCGCAGGATCACATGCATTAGAAATTGCATTATAACACAAAAACGCACTCATACACGCCAGGCCGGACCGTTGTTCATTATTATAAGGTCTCTCGAGCTTTCCCTCTCTTCTTCCCAATCTCGCTTTCTTTCTTTCTGTTCTCTCTCTCATTCTCTACTTCTTTCATTCCTGGGATGCAAAGATTTGGCTCGAGTAACAGGATTTCCGAGAGACTGAGACTCAAAGAATACGATAGCAATTATTGCAATGTTAATGTGTTTAGTAGCATTTTAGTAACTCGCATATTAATGTATGAAAGGTCAATATTTCGTCGTATCTCAAGAAACTGGCTCTGTTAATATGACTATTTTAGTTATCGTTAAAAATTCAAACAGATTCTTGTTAGTAAAAATCGCACACCTCAATAAGAAGATTAAAAGAGAAGAATTTAATTAAAACGGAGGATCCTCGATTATATAAAATCGGTTAAAATTCTTTCGCTCGGTTGTACGTATCAATGTCGCTAATATTCTCTTCAATACGAAAAAGATTTCAATAGGAATGCTCCGATAAAAAAATTTTGTCGACGGGGTTCTCATTTGAACGCCGCACTTCCGATTACTTCCATAGATTTATTAACAGAAATCAAAGTAGACCCGTTACGAGAGATCACATTGAAACACGTTAACGTAATCGGAGAAACGTCTTCGTGATTCGTCATCGCGAATTTTCAGCAGTATCATTTATTTTTTAATTTTTTTGCCGAATCCCGCGGCGTGTCGTTGCGTCGCCGTCGATGGTAACGACGTTGTCGAGTATCCCGAAGAAATTCCATGCGGTTAATCCTCAGTTCAGTCCCAGATTTCGTATTTTCGTCGCCGTAGAAGTGGTGTCTGGCGCTTTTCCACATAGTATAGCACGCATCACTCAGACAGTAGAGGACGAGGCTCGTTTTGCCAGGGACAGGGACACAGCGATGAATGGAAAACAGAGGAGTATGAATTACCGAGTAGCAATTAATAATCCGACATCTCTTCCGTGTTGGCCGTATCCCTCATTAGTGAGTATATTCACGCGAAATCCCACAACCCACATTGACAGACACTTCAAATAAAGCATCAGAAGTTTACAGATAGCAACGTCACGCGTGACGATTAATGTAACCCAGGTAAATCGAAGAAAATAACGCGCGTTAACGCTACTCAGCAAATACACTTGCAAAAAGCCTCTTGAAGAGCGAAGGGAAGAGTGAATAAGATATTGTATCTCAGCAGCACCTCCTAGCGAGAATCTCCCATGTCCTTAGTAACAAGTAGGAACTAGTATTAGTGGTACTAACAGTAGTAGCAGTAGTAGTAGTAATGGTAGAAGTATAATAGGAGTAGTGATGGTAGTAATAATTAGTTAGTAATAGCGAAATTAGAGAGGTGATCAAGATTGCGACGTATTAACGATATTCTAACGTTACGCTTAAAAGATCCCATGTCGCTTTCTCGCATGAAAATAATGGAGGAATCTAATCAAAGATTACGTGAGAGATGATATTAATACCGCTAATATAGTACTGATAGCACTAGTAATTAATAATGTATCTTGCTGCTACTTATTTGACAAATCGTGAAAAATGAATGACACAAGGAAAGAAAATGCGCCTAAAAGTCGAGCGTAGCTGACTAGCTTTCTATGTGATCGTTATGCCGCTGGATGTCGAAAACTCAGTCACGATTGTCTCAAGAGGAAACGTGAAGAGTCGAAGTGTCCACGAGCGTCCACAGGGTACAAACGAGTTGATTAGTTAACAAAGTATTCATGATATTTACAAGTGGATTGACAGAAATTGACAATGAACGATATACATGAATAAATGAATAACTCGACAGACACTTCGAAGATACGTTCTGGGGATGGGCGAAGGATCGGGGAAGATAACAGGCAAAAAAAGTGTCAATATAAGGTAGTAAGAAGAAGGGTCTCTTTCAGGCAAGCACACAGGCAGGACTCGCGAAGGGCTCGCGAAAGTTTCTCGCAACTCGGGCTGGCGACTCGCAGGCGATTCGCCTAGGGGGACTGACCTGGGTGACAATGGGGCTGTACTCGCTGGCCGTCGTACTGGCCGTGGACTTAATCGTTCCCGCATCGTCGACTACGGCAGATGCCGTAGCGTCCGAAGGTCTACAACTGCGTCTTCTTGCGTTCTCGTCTTTATCGCGTCCGAAATCGTATCTCCTCGCCTCAAGCCTACTACCGAAGACAATTTCGCTCTCGGTCTTTTCTCTCCTGGGCCTCTGGGGCCCCTCGCGGCACAACGAGAAGTCCGTTAGAACCGGCTCACCGGAGCTGAGGGCACTGCCTTTCTTACCAACAATACCGGCGACGCTTATCTCGCTTCCGCGTCGATTACCGCTAGCGAATATACTAGATCTCGAGGAGTCCGACGACTTCTGCAGGTACGCCGAGTGTCTCGCCGACGGGAAGAAGTCCGAATTCTCGCGGCGGAAGGCACGCGCGAAGGCGCTCGACGCATTGCCCAGCTTCGAATCGCTCTCTTGCCGCCTGTGAATCGGTTTCAATTGCTGTTGCTTTTGATGATGCTGTTGCTCGTGTTTCCTTCGGGCTAACTGCTCCTGTCGCTTGAGCGTTCTTTCGCTAGACGAAGAAGAGCGATCCTCGTTGGATCCGGACTTGCTCGCTTGACCGGCCGCTTCTTGCTGATGCTCCTGTTTCATTTTATCCAATTTTTCGTTAAAACCCTGAAAGAAGCGGGTGAAATCCCACTCCTTCAGGAGGAGCTGCTCATCTATCTCTGAACGCCGGTTGCCGCTAGCCGTTGCACGATCGTCTGACATCTGACTAAGTTTCTAGAGTGTGCGTACGATGGCGAAGGTAATGGTACGGTGACAGAGAAAAAAAACAAGAAAAAGAAATGCGTGCGATAACAACGTGAAACGATGATTGTCGATGATGGTAATGGCGGTGTAGTGTAATGATAGAATGTAATGAAGAACGACTATCTTTGCGGCGGTAATAAAGCTATCGTTAAGTTGGAGAAGTAAAATTTTAAGATTAATTTCAACATCAAGTACGAGATTGTAACAAAAGTTGAAAGGGAAGATGTAACGGCGCACGCCAATCTGCTGCAGCTTCACCGCAGCAACATAGTCAGCCTATAGCAACGTATTGTGATCGTCGTTCGTATATGATTGTGCATGGTGTATCGTACGACAGCGGCAAAAGTACAGACAACAAGGCAGTGCGCCATGGTGCTCGCTTGGAATATACAAAGTCCAGTCTTGACGAATACGTGGAGCGAAACAATGAAGGGGAGTGGATAATGTCACTGATTTAGTCCCGATTATCAGTTAATATACGTACATATTTACAAAAAAATGACAAAAAGAAAGATGAATATGCGCCGCAATCGCACGTGTTTCCTTCCCTTTCCGTCCGTCCTCGAATCCGATCCATGCTCACGTCAACAAAGACTTCGGACGAATAATATATCATTTAAGTTTTGATGTATTGACCTTTGTGAACAACTAAGTTAGACGGAAAAGAAAAACACGTCGACTGCTTGGCGCGAACTACTAAAACACGATTACATAAGATTTGTACGTTACATACCAACGGTATATACGAAAACTTCAAGTTATACCGAAATGAAATATATGTAATACGGAAGAGAAGAGGTCTACGAATGTATATTTCAACTTGCATTGCAATCTTGAAAGGAGAGGTACTTACTCGTTTCATGACTAGCGTACGATCTCCCGATTCTTCCTCATCGGGGGTTGGTGGGAGCGGACGATTCGGTGCTCCTCCTATAAAGAATTAGACAAAGGCAGGGTGTTAAATCACAGGGCGTAGCGTCATTAATAATGCTCCTGGAAATTGGCCTTCGTACCTTTCGGCTTATCCTCGTGATGGGAGTTTTGAGCATTGTGCGAAGACGACGATGACGAATCCGACGACGGTCTGAAAGGAGAAAATTCGGGACTGCAACGGCGGAAATAGAGATTGCAGCGGAACGACGTGACGGCGGATGAAGCACACGTAATGCGTTGCCGGTGTTGCGAGGTAAGGCGACCAAGACGACCATATGACGCGAAATGTCGAAGCGTGGGATAGGCATGATGGAAGATGAAACGAAATGACATTAGTAAGTATTAATACAACTACAGCCACTTCTTACTATATTTGTAGAAGCGTTAAAGAAATGGCTTTGCATAGTGTTGCATTATATATATTATTATATATTATTATTGTTTCTTACTATGGAAATAATTCGACGATACAAATAAAATATATTATAACTGCATTTTTAGAAGTGATAGAAAGTGTTTTGTGACCAGTTTTTTGTCCGAAGCTGACAAAAGATCGCACAAAAAATATAGCGACCTTAAAAAAAATTAATTTTTTTTATCTATGTATATAGATAAAATTCTTAACTTCTACGATTTTATTTTCAGAAGAAACCTATTGTGCGAATAATCTGCAGTTATAATATTTTTCATCAGTGCCGTTGAATTAATGCGTTAATATTAATTAATAATTAATAATAGCATATGTTTTTATGGCAACGAATGATAATAATGAAACCTTGATATAGCGAGTATTATTTCAATGTTATCAAATATTCCCAAATAAAATTATGGAATACTTTACGAAGCGACAAAGTCCTTTACTTACAGCGGCTTGGGCGGATCGCTGGCCAGCAAAGTGCCGTCGTTTCTCAAGTTGTTCCCACCAGCGTCCTCGAGATCGTCGTCGCTGTCACTCTCAATCGATAGGGCCTAGAACGACAAGATAATATATCGTCTTTAGATCACTTCGCATTCATCCTGTGTGATTTCTCTGTATCGTGTACTTTCTTTTTACCTCGAGCTAGACGCAAGGCGATGTTTATGTGTCTCACGCAATAAGAAGACAAAGAAAACGAAAGGGATAATGTAACAACGAGGGGAACAGGGATGCAGGCATAAGTAAATTTTGCTGCTGAAATATCAATCGTGGTCGCACGCGGCCCCAATCGCTTACTTGATCGAGAATACTGGAAGATTGCGGCATCTGTTTGTTGTTCTGATCGTTACCACCTGCAGGCTGCACCGAATTCGATGTAGACGAGGCTGCAGGGCCCTTATGTTGCCTGTTTGGCCTTGGCGGGGCCTCGGGGCCCTGTGACACACCAAGCTCGATGAGTTGAGCAGCCAGTATCTCCATGTCCTACCACCCACACGCATACACGCACAACCCCGTTAGTCACTGTTCCGAGACCTCTGAGAATCTTTTGCTAGAAGCCACCACCGGATAGCCAACAGGGCAGCCAAACAAGGCAGAAAGGCAAGGAGAAAAACGTCGAGGGGAGCGTAATGTTGTGCGCTTAAGCGAAACTACTGACGCTCAAATAAAATTTAACTATAGGTTGATTCCGAAATGCGTGGCCAATTTTAAAAGTATACTCTATTTGCTTTGAAGAAATGGATGATGTAAACATCAGTCCGTACGAATGCTTCCGGTCCAAGTTATAAATAATCTTTCATCGCGACAAAGTTTTATAAAAACGCAAATTAATAAAAGCGTAATATTAAATTACACGTCCTTAATCGTCCTCATGAATTGTTGAAGTCATGAAAAAGTTCTCGGTGTTCATAACAATTATCTTGAGTCTCCACAAACATTTATAAACAAATTGATAATTTATTCAATAATTATGTTGTGCTATCTAATAATATCAATGTACGATGACAAGTCAACTTGTATGTCTCATTTAATTAAAATGTTTTCATAGAAGATGTCGACTTTGTCGCAAGAAAGAAAATGTTTATAGCTCAAAAAAGAGACATTACCGGAATCATGTTTATATAATCTTTTTTATTCTTAAGGCGAATGATCTATGCTTCTAAACTATTCCTATTTCAGAATCGCCCTTTATAATGCTAATATGCCGACTCAAACGCAACACGTTTAATGAAACATTAGCTCAGATATGTTAGACTATAGTTAGTAGGAATTGAAACAGAATATGACATTGAATTAATGTTCTAACTTTTGTTCAGTACAATTAACTACAATTTGTCATCCAAAAGGCAGGAAATATTTGTTTTAACAGCTATATGAAATGTAAAAAGTAAAAATATGTTCTTTTATTTAAAAAATCTTTGATTTTGAAAACTATAAAAATAATAGTATTACATAAATTGTTTCCCACATCACACATATTTGTTCTCTCAAATTAAACAAATTACGTTCATAACATGTTTCTCATATCTTCAAATCTTATGAAGGATTATTCAGGTATTCTATTTCTGGTGGCCCAGCCTGCGTATTGATTGTCATAAATGTGGAACAAATCGATTATTTTTAATATACACAATTAATTATAAATATTAAGTTTATATTTTAATGGCACGATAATAGAATTAATGATATTATATCTCGAAACACCAACAAACGTGTTGTGTATATAGATTCGAACATGTACAATCTAACAAAGAAAGTCCACTTAGATGATTAGAATAAAAGCTTAATATGGAACAAGGCGAGTGTTCAAGCGAAGAAATATTAAGAAAACATGTATTTGTTATTATAAAACAGAAAAATTTAAGAATGAATCAGTGCATTCCAAAACACATTCTCTTATCGATTTATGTTCTATAGATATTTGATATTAATAAATAATTAAAGGTGTTAATAAATCTATATTTATTTATTTACTTAAATGACTTAAAAGGATTAACTTTATATGATAAATATTACATTATAGCTCACTTCTATCACATGTTAAGTGCAGCTTTTGCTTTTATTGCAACTTCTTTAACTGGTTTAATTTTCCTAATCTTTACTTTATAAAGATATTCAAAGAAACGAACAATCATTATTATATTCTTTACAAAATCGTCGACAGAATGCTTAAGAACATATCCTGGTATAAATAAATCATAGTAAAAACCAACATAATATTTGCACTGATCGTCATTATTAAATCATCCGTGTTACGCAAGCGTTTACAGAGAAGCAATTTGTCAATATACATATAAGAGAAAGAGAGAGATAAAGTGTGCGTGTCGTCTTACCTCTGGCTTCTTCGGCGGCAGCTACGGTAGGTGTGAACATAGAAAAGAAACAAAAACCGAATACATTCCAAGTTCGAGTGCTAGGAGCCTCTGTGTACGTGTGTATATGTAGTAGCACGCATCAGCGTGTACGTCAATGACGCAATAGCGACGTAGAACGCGTGCAATGGATATGATAAAAATATATATAATATATCGCAAGTATATAGAGAAAGAGAAATACATACAAAGTGAACTATGCGTTAAATAGATATAATATATACTTGGATCGATAAATACAAAAGTTTAAAGGCAAAACTGCAAAGAAAAGGGAACGACAGCGTACGCCTTACTACAGATCTGGTCATCTATACTTTTTGTTTATGTCTATTTATGATTGTCCTTATTAGCAGAGTGTCGTGGAAGGAAGGAGGACATTTGGTTTTGATGGATAATTAGAAAAGATTGGAAAGGATATGAAAAGTACCAAGTCTCGATTTACAAAGACTCACCATAGGTTTGAAGACACTGTTCCTTTGAGGTGCGGCCTGCCCGCCGGATCCTCCTCCAGCAGGTGTCTGATGATTAGAAGGCGGCGTAGATACTTTGTGCGGTTGTCGAGGATCATCTCTAGGTGTCGGAGGTAATGGACGAGACGGTGGTTGTGGATCGGGCACCACTATTTATAGTTATATATCGACATTAGTAACTTGAAAAAGATCGGCTATAATATTAATCTTTTTATAAATCATTAAGCGTACCTATGAGTCTATGCGGTATAGCGGGTCTCGCGGGTGGTCCAGGTTCCGGCACCTCTCTTTGAGATCTGCTTCCTGGTTTTTCTTTAGCGGCAGGCGCTTGCGGAGGTATGTCCTGCGTCAAAGTTCTGCCTTCCTGTATCTGTTGGAAATTACGGCGCAACGTATCACCTCCAGGTGCTTGAACTATGGATGACGGTTCGCCCGCCAATGCCGGTTCGTCTTCCTCGTTTTCACTACCGCTGTACCGATAATCGTCTCTTTCTGTAATGAACGACAGATGTGCGTAATGATAATGCAACGAACATGAAATAAGTTTCTAGGAAATAACTTTCATTTTCGCACCTTTCTCCTGTTTGCGCTTTTTACAGCGGTCAATGTGATCCTTAAGCTGTATTCTGACTTGCCTTTCCGTAGGTTGGTCCCGTATAAACGGATGTTTAAGAAGCTGTTCCGTATAAGGTCTTTGATGATAATCTTTCACCAGCACAGTTTCGATAAATCCGTGAAACTTTTTGGCCCACTTTTTCGACTTGAGCCGTGGCGGTGGATTACGAGGAATCAAGAACAAAGCCTGTTAGATAAAATAATATAATGATATATAATTTTCGAACACAAGAATATTATACGTTATGAAAAGTACGTATTAATTGTCAAAATTGCTGAGGAAGACTCACTCTCATAGGATGTAGATCGCAGAGCGGAGGTTGTGATTCAGCCATTTCTAGAGCGGTAATTCCGAGCGACCAAAGGTCACTTCTATTGTCGTAAGTAGCGTCTGGATTCTCGTCACATGCAATAACTTCAGGGGCCATCCAGTAAGGTGTGCCGATGAACGTGTTTCTTCTACCTATCGTCCTGTCCAATTGTGCGCTAACGCCGAAATCAACTGAAGATATCACACAGGATAATTAATGCACAAAAGTAAAACATGTCAAAATAATAGATACGTATTAATTTGATGCAAAAATTTCTCTTATAAAATTTTACTTCAAATAAATCATCAATGTGTTATTTCTTTGGAAAGAAGATCAGTCGATTTCTTCCTAAAAAAGTACACTGAAGCCAATAATTTATCTTGATTGATAAAAATTATTTTAAAACTACGTAATATTTTGTTTGACGAATACACCTAGTCTTTTGCATCAATTTAATAATTGATATCTAAATTGATCTTACCAAGTTTGACTTCCGCGTTATCAGTCAACAAAACATTTTGTCCCTTAATATCCCTGTGGATAACTTTATTGCTATGAAGATAACTAAGTCCCCTCAATATTTCTCGCGATATATAAGCTATCCACTCCTCCTTCAAGCTCTGGCCCTTAGTTGACTTGACGAGATCCGTGACGGAGCCAGCTCCGCAATATTCCATAACCAGCCATAATTGATCGTCTTTGCCGGGTGATGACTTCTTTACGAAGGCACCGTAATACGTAGCTATATTCCTATGATTCGAGTACTATGAGGCAAAAAAAAAAAAGAAACAATTCGTTTGAATTAATACACACCTTGCCAACAACCCAGCACTTTAAAATAGCTATTCAAAGTAAGAAAGTAATTAAATCACTCACCCGCTTGAGTACATTTATTTCCAACTTGATTTCTTCCTCTTCATCCTGTAACGAGACGAACAGTTTACTAAAGGGCACAATTTATCGAATATTTCTTCTAATTTCTTATACTGCACAAGTTAAGAAGTAAACAGTTACATATTATTTACATAAAATCATCGTTTTACGTATCATATTTTGAAACTCGTATAAGGATAATTTGTGAAATTGTACGATAGTAAAACTTGGTTCAATACATATCCTATTATAAAATTCTATAAGTAGGTTATTGTCGGAAAGTCGCGTCTAATTAGCCTCTCTACGGTCTTTCTTATATTAATGCGATTATTAAGAAGGCATAAATTCTAGCTGCGTACATGGTAATCGTGCGAAAATAAATACAATCGCTAGGACAAACAAATTAGACATTTCACTACAAGTAAAATGTGAAAATTCTTTTTTGTGTAGAAAAGCAATCTAGTGTACGTTAAGTAGGTAAGTAGAGTCAAGCCTTTACTCGCGCGTTACATGAGAGAGAAGAAAAGAGGGCACTCGCAAGAAACGATACAAAGAGAGAGGAGAAAGGAAGACGGAGAAATAGAGAGAAAGAGATAGAGAAATATGCGCAATCATAATCGCTGAATTCCGAGGCATCTTCCGCTGATTTGGTCAATCTATCGTGAGAAGAAACGGTTATGTGCAGCGTAACGGTAATATTAATGCCACGATTTCTGTTTTAGATATAAATAGAAAAATAAGAGGAGAATCTGTTTACCGGGAATATTCCATTAGATAAGTATCACGAGATGATTCATATCTGTGTAACTGTAAAATCGTCTCTTTATGAGCTAAATGTAACGATGATGATACGAAGATTATACACAAAGGAAAAGCACTGTTGCGCACACGTGCGAATAACTTATTTCTTAGTAGGTATCTTCCAATAAGACAAAATACAAAAATATTCATTAAGATGTTAGAATTAGAAACCAGCAACCGTGGTCGAAAACATCAGTCAAAAATCGAATCAAACTTTCGCAATCATCTAATAAATCGAAAGAAACGCGTACGTTATAAAATCATACGTCTTTCCATCCAGTGACATTACTCATTCTAGATTCTGGGAGTCGTCGATGTATAAAACCGTATCGCTCGCGGCTTCGTAGAAACGGTCTTCTTTGTCTTTCGTCGGCGTTAACGATACGCGGTAATGAATTTAGAATCGCCTCGTATGTCGCGTTCTCTCGCTGATAAAAACTTATCTATCTGCGGTCGCGGGACGTGCCGACAGGCGCGCGGCTACGTCTATTTTTCTTTCGTGTAAAGGAAGTCATCTTTTTTCAAGTGGCTGTAGTGTGGCTCTCGCCCTACGTAAAGTCGACCTGTATAACGACGCGCGTTATGTCTCACGAAACCTTCCGAGATCATTGTGACTGCATATCATGCGTTGAGGTAAAAGCAACAGCACCCGTATCGTTGAACTCTCAAAGTGGGGAGGTAATTAAACCGCAGCATCGCCGCTGCAACCGAATACTTGCCTCCGTGACGTCCATGACCTTGATGGCCGCCAGCTGACCGGTCTTGGTGTGCCGACCCTGCGGAGCAGAAAAGCGCATTGTCATTATATCGCCCCGTTAAACGCATAAACACCCGCATCGAGATAATGACGGAGTCATTATCGCGCGTGTACCAAAACTTATCTGCCAACGTTATCTCCCGAGGCCGACTATCGGCTTTAAAGTTATCGTCTTATAATATACGTCCCTCGTGTAAATCGAGCTCGCGGCTACCCACTGTCGTCGTTTACCCTTTTAAAACAACCGTCGGACCGTTCCACTGTGGCGTGGCCAGATATTAAACGGATTATTAAAAGAAAATGACGCAATTACACGTAGCTACAGTGTCGGCGAAACGAAACGCTGGACCCCCCCTGTTGAAAAAAAAATCTCATTTTTTTTTCTCCGAGTCACCGAGAGATAGATGGACCGAGAGCAATGTACGCGGCGGAAAAAGCGTCGTTACCGCACGCTTTATACGCTCAGCCTTATTCCAACTATAAAACCGCGCGCGGCAGACGTTATTATGGATATACATCCCGCCGCCGTCGTCGTCTCGACCGTCTCCGTCCTCTCAAAACAGAATCGGCTGCAGTTCTCGCGTCTCTTTCGCTCCTCGGCGAAAAGAGCAAGGTCCCGCTCTCGCTCTCTGCCTCTGGAATCTCCACCTACGTGTGGACGTCACTTGTCTCGTACGAAACCGAGAGTTTCTGATGCGAGACGAGAGACGCTTAAAGCGCGCGACGCTTATGTAAACGTAATGCAAATATTAAATATCGTGGATTATATAAAACATGGATGCTCGGACAACATTCTACGTAACTGGCAGTTACGTGGAATGTTCGCGGAAAAAAGATTCTACCTAAAAAAGCATTTCTCGATAAGGGAAAATAACGTTTCTTCAATTATCGTTGCGTCAGCGACGACGAAATCGAAGCCGCGGATCCACCTGGAGCCTCCTCGCCGAGTGGCACGAATCGATTGCCCGGAAATGACGTATGAATTATAAAAAGCGTTCAATCGAGCCACCCACATGGCGAGGGACGGATCTTCGACCGTCGAGTAATTCTTCCTCTTCGATTAAGTCGGTAATAAGTCATAATTATCGAGCCGCGTCAGAGGCGAATTAAAATTATTGACCGTCGAGAGGAAAGAAATACGTTTGACGTCATTTTTACATAAGTTAACGCAACGTTTTATATATTCCCAACTCTTAGAATTGACCCTAATGTGTCATCGAGAAATATAAGGTTTTATCTTTTCTTTGAAGAGCGTTATCGCACAATGCATGATAAATTCAATCTCTCCAGACTTCTATCAGATTTTCACGCGCGCTTTTTCCTAATAAATTTCGCTGCGTATGTTTGCGTACAATTCAATTTCATTTCGTTGCTTCCTCACATTAACTTTTACATTTTGCGTCGCGGGATTTGCTTCCCATTAGCGAAAGTGCGTGTTGGCCCAATTGAGAGCAGTGCCGTTTCCAACTTAAAAAGCCGATTTCATCTTTCGCTACGATTAGTAACGCGGATGATTCAATTAGATTCTAATCCGTCTTGCTTCTAGAAAATAAATACGTGACGGTGGTGGCAAGCAGATTGATCGAATCAGATATTCTTTTAAATATTACAATTTCGATAAACGTAGGAAACGACAATACGATTCGGCAGATTACGAGGATAGCATGCCGTTGATCGTCGCGCAGAAGTTTTCACGCACACGCGTGCGTGTTCGGCTCATTCTGTGCCGTCATCGGCAGCGGGTCATCGTCCTCTTCCTTCCCCGCTCACCCCCTCGCCCTCCGTCGCCTCCCCGCGTGGCACGAAAGTAAAGCGTTTAAAGAGCACGAGTGCCACACGAGGTGGAGGAGAGCCCCGTTGCGACGCGCGCGCACGATAGAAACGCATCTTCCCGTCGATGAAAGCACGCGAAATTCGCGCGCGTGCGAATCTCCTCCGTCCGTCCGGACCGTGCGCCAGCAACTCCGTGATGCACGGAGAATCTCTCCTGCGATTCCATTCATCGCGAGTAAGTGGGCCGATCGTTACGACGGAGGCGCGAACGAGCGCGTTATACACAAGCCGCATCTCGTCTGGGCGCGGACAGCGCGAAAATTAATTGTGCCACACGGAACAACTTTCATTTTAATGTCGGGCCACGGGAGGGAGAGCTCACGTGAGTTGAGCTCTGCACTGCTTCTCCGGTAATATCTCTCTCTCTCGCCGTTTATCGCCTCCCTGCCATGTACAATGGAATGGAATGGAAATTGTTTCCCGCTCGCCGCTTATCCCAATTAATTAACGGCATAAAGGAGATAGAGAGCTTACGGGAACTCGTCTCTCCGGTTGACGTCCGGATGACTCAATGATTCAACACTTGCTGACGAGATTCTGAAATGCAACGTGTCGCATATACGTGAAAGCTTGTTCTCTTCAACATTTTATTTTCATGAAATATTTTCATGATATATATGCAATTAACAATCGCGTATACATAAATGTACAGACATTCCGTAGTAAAATGAACGATTCTCTGTTCAAATTTTAGCCTCGGTCCATGCGCATAATGTGTAATCTTATTTTTTGTATAGCAGGAAGTTTTCTCAAATTCAGTTGTCGCGATGACTTTTCATTACGATATTGTCAATTCCATTGAAGTAAAAGCTCACTCTGTTCCAGTCACGTTAATGACGCACGTTATACGATCCTCGCGTCCTTCCGGTCGTGGGACTCTCTCTCTCTCTCTGTCTCTCTCTTTCTCGTACGGCCGTTTTTCACATCAAATATTCTCCCAAGGACGACCTCGCCAAGGAGAATTTTTTCAAAGTGAATCACCGTCTCGTTCTCTGTTACAGGTGAGGAAGGAGGTCCCCCCCCTTCTCTGTGCGACTCGGCCACTGTACGTTTATCTTTCTACATTCAGCAGAATGAAGAATCTTCTGTGTCACCTGACATCGTGTACAATTCTCAGAAATATCTCTTATCATTCTCGTAATCTTTCTCGCGTTACTTAGCAGCAAAACAGAACAAGAGATTCCGAATTCGGAATGGCATCTGGCGTGAGGGGACGAGGGGGCGCAACAGCATCAAGTCTCCTCAATATTCCCATATGGCGCGACGCATTGGATCCGACAAGTGCAGGAACAACTTGCATTAAACGGAGAAAGGCGATTTCTTTATTTCCTGTAGGCATTCCTGCTATGTGACTCACGCCGCTTCTGAGCACACCAGTTCAATCGCTGGGTCCGTCTGTCGATACAGAGGGGAAATCATTATCTCTCTCTTTATTTCTTTCCCTTTTTTTTTACGCGGCAACAAGAGAAACGCTCGTCGGGACGCTCTTAAAGCGAGGGACCGCTCATCTCTCGTCGTCCGCATAGGTGAAACGACATGAGCGCGGGATATATCGCGAGAATGCAACGCCACGCTGCGTATCACGTTAAACACGAAAGTTTCCCACGTGTGTAACGCAAGCATCGGCTTAGATTTCTACGGGACGGGGCCGGTACTCGGATATGAGACTCGCGATAACGCGCCTAAACGGGAAACGCAGACGTTTGTGGTGTGATTGTACAGCGTAAGTCCTGACAGATAAGAGTTATGGATTACTAACGGGAAGCACGATAGCTGAAGTACACACGAAAATTAGACACGCGACCCGTATGTGAAGTACAATTTCTGGAATGTATGCCGTTAAACGATACCTACTGAGAAGGCATTCTGTATTCGATATATGTATCTATTTTATTTTACATTGCGACATTAATGTGAGAAGTTCTCAAAACTCCAGAGCGGTTCTAAATAAATAAAACGAACAGGAGATCAATAAAGTTATCTATCTATCTACGGCAACGATAAAAAGTATCGCGACTTCGCTTTCGGACAGTCACAATCGTTATCCCCGATTCTATTTCAACAGCAATACCGCAAGAAACTATTGTGCAACTCTAGTCGCTGTAAGTTTATTGTCGCTGTTCGTTTGTTTGCTCGTGGTTCTTTTTTTCGATATATTCCGAGAGATTGTGAGAAAACTATTGAAAGCAATTAAGACTGTCATAATCGTGAAACGAGCGAAGCGCGTTTATTTATCAGAGCGTTAAATCGATTCGACGAATTTTATAATTATTATTAATCGAAGATAATTTTCAAGCACGGGGGATAGTCTCAGGTGCGCGGTATCTTTTTTCACGGAAATGTCGCACGTGCTGTGAACATCCTCTCTTTATCTTCTGTCGTTTTGACGTGTACACGCGTTAATTGAAAATATCACAGAAAAGGTCGTCACGCCACCGTGAAATCGATAATTGGCGTGCCCGGCCAAGTCAAACCGGTAAACAGTTGGAACAGTTAGGATACAGTAAAAAACGTTGTTGAATGATCCTACGTTGTAAAACTAAATACACGAGAAACTATATTAAAAATATCAGACAGCTGTTCAAGCATCGCGGACGACGCAAACTGCAGGGGTTTGTAAACTCACTTTGTAAACTTGGCCATACGTTCCATTGCCGACCACTTCTATGAGTTCGAAGATCCCAGCGGGCTCCTGGAAACACAAACGATCGATTAGTCCTCGAGATGTCTCCTTCCCGTCATTAAAGGAGAACAACGTCGTTCTAGTGAATCGCCAACGTTAATTTCTCCTATTATCGTCCGCGAGAGAGCGATTAAACATTTCCTAAACTTTCTGGAGGGGAATCGGGTGAAATGAAATAAAATCAGAATGAAAAAAAAAAAGAGAATGATCTTTTGGCGAGGTGAGGAGAGTAAAGAACGCATTTTCAGCTCGAACGAGACGGCCTGCGGATCGATATTAAATATAAATAGAAAATGTTGCCGCGAGCTTCCGGTTATACTAGGTCGTTTTTTTTTTTACAGTCGCTTTACGTTATCCCGCCTGCATTTAGAATAAAACAGGTGCATAATTAGACGTTGAAGAAAAGAGGAAATAAAAGGGAAAAACCGGGAAAAACGCAGCCGCGAGGAACGGACCTATTCTCGCGTGAACCTCGCCGCTTATTTCTTGACAACTCGATAAAATTTGATCCGCCACGAATAAAATAACGCTCCTAGAACAGAAATCTTTCTCAAGAAGATCCGAAACGAGACGAGGTGCCTGAAAGTCGTCTCGGCGACGAAAATCCGACAGGAAAATCCGACGGTCAGCCATCTTAAAAGCTGATACGTGACGTTAGATTGCACAGATGTAGAAAAATACGAGGAAACAGAGCGCGGCGATCGCGCGAGCGGTAAACGAGAGTATTTCGGTGTAAACTGCAACCGATGGGCATTCATTCTCAGGGCGAACGTCCGATCTTTCCTCTTCTTCTCTTCGGGGGATCGAGCTGAAGCTTATTTTTTTCTACCTGACTACGATAGGTTTATAAAGTTTCCCTCGCTCGTGCATTCTTAATGACAACAACGGACATCCCCGGATCGATTCTCTCTCGATTCTCTCCCTCGTATTCGACCGTTTTTTTTTTTTTTTTTAGAATGGCGGAGCAAGGGGACGGAGACGTGAAGGAAACAAAAAGAGCCTGCGTTCTCGGCGACAGATTCAATCTCGCGTGACGTTCATCAGACTGTCAACAGTGTCAACTTAACAGCGTTGCCAGAGCGGAGACACGATGGGTCTCGGACGCGCGTGTCGCGGTTTCGAACGGCGAGACGCGATTCCTCGGTCCTCTCGCGCGCGAGAGCCCCCGCGCGCGGGGGACGTTGATTGCGCGCTACGCAGGTATGTCAGGTACGTGTCCGTTCGCGGGGAGAGGGGAGAACCCGGGGGGGAAAGGTCGGCGACGTCCGCGACTCCGGCAACAACAGCGACTGTCAACGATGCGTCAAACGGAGCATCGCTCGACTTTTTCGACGTAGTAATGCGCCTCGGAAACCTACAATAATCGAAAGATAGAGAGAGATGGATTCAAGGCGAACGTCAGTTCCTCCTTCTCCTTCTCCTCCTCCTCCTCCTCCTCCTCGTCATCGTCGTCGTCGGTTCTCGCGAGGTTAATCACCAATGGTGCGAGACACGCGCGTGACACCGGACCAGGCGGTGTCCGGAAAGCGGCCGTCGCGGTCCGCGGCGGCGACGAAAAGGAGGCGAAGGAGGAAAGGAAGGCGAGGGAGAATAATTCTCGCGTCTATACGTACCTTCAGAGCGTTCAGGTCAATGTCGTCGAGCGAGCAGTTAACGCTCGGTGCCAAATTATGCGCCATCTTGATACGCCACTCGCGCTCCCCCCGCAGTATCTTTCTCTCTCTCTCTCTCTCTGTCTCACTCCTCTTCGCTCGCTCGTTGGAGCTCACCGATTACACCGAGAACACCGTTCGAACGATTCTGCCGTCCAGCAGAATGTCGTCGCTCTTGCTCTCTTCCCTCGCTGCTACAGTATCCTTTCTCCTTCTT
Organism: Temnothorax nylanderi; assembly: GCF_030848795.1. NCBI lineage: Eukaryota > Metazoa > Arthropoda > Insecta > Hymenoptera > Formicidae > Temnothorax > Temnothorax nylanderi. Next base: position 125,907 of record NW_027249365.1, on the reverse strand, counting down.
TATCTTTTTTTCTCTCTCTCTCTCTCTCTCTCTTTTTCTCTCCCTTCTTCCCTCGCGCTATCTTCTCCCACGGCTCGCCGCTCGCGAGCCGGACGAAAATACAAGGGCGGAGAAAGGAAAGGAGCCGAAGACGCGTTCTTCTCGCGGCTCCGCTGCCTTCACTCGGTCGCACCAGCACTACAAAGACACGCGGGGAGCATCACCCGACTCCAGGGGAGCAGAGGGTTGTCCTGGCCGAGCCCGAAGCGAACGGCGACGGCGACGGCTACGCGAACGGCTTATCGAACCGCGGCGACGGCGGCGGCGGCGGTACGCGCGACGACGATCTGCAGGGCGGAGACGCACGCGGAGCGGCGACGACGGTGCGGCACATGGCGCGCGCGGAACACACTGAGAAGCGAAGCGGACTGCGGTGAGCGGTATGCGGACGGACAGCTCCGGAGGAGCCTGTCGGAGCCGAGGAGAGCGGAGGATACGCCGGAGGAGGCCGTCTAGCGGTCAAACCGGACAGCGTCGCGCCTCCATCACTCGTTTCGTTCCCTCTCTCTTTCTTCTCTCTCCTTCCCGCTTCCCGCTTCCCGCCCGCCCTTCCTCCCTCTCTCGCGGCTTTTTTTCTCGCACGCGACGCGAAGGGTGCGCCGAGTCGGGCCGAGTTCGATATATCGCGCGCTCTCTCTTTCCCGTAAGTAACTTCGTAAGACGCCGGAGAAGACGGAGACGCGAGACCCGCGAGACGTCGCTGGCTTATACCGATATCGTCATAGCGGATGCGGGAGAATTCGGGGCCGAGACGAGCCGAGACGAGCCGAGGCGAACCCACACATTTACCGCGTCTACCACGTCAACGTCTTTCTCGTCCGTCGACGACTGCGTCGACTGCCAGCGACTGCACCGTTTTGCGCCGCGCCGGGCTCGCGCACGCCTCTTTTTCTCTCTTTCTGTCTTTCGAAGCGCTCGTCGTTCGCGCGATTGCACACCGCTAACGCGCCCGCTGACGTCAACCGCTGGGCTAAGCCAACATGGCGATGGAGCACACCGCGATGTATATTTGAGATGTATACGCGTTGACTGACTACATACTACATACTACATGTTGCATACGTATATGCTACGCCGCCGCCCTTATTACGAGCGCACATACGCACGCGTATGTACGCGCGCGCGTGCGCAAGATGGTAAGCTCGGCAAATAATGCGTATTACCGCGACATCTATCGGTATAGGAAAAGAAACCGAGATTCAATTATGTTATAAATTATCGATAAGCTCTATTGCTTATCTAACTTTAAATTAATAAAAACGAAACTTATAATTTCCAAGTTTAATCAGAGATCATCGTTCGAATAAATATAAAGATTAGATCTCGATCAACCGGATAAGAGAGAGAGATTTCATAGTTTAGTTCCCTTTATTCCAATTGGTCGAATTCCAGTCTCCCCTTCGCGATTCTCAATCTTTGGGGCTCGATCCTCGAGTTCATTCGCAAGAGACATATGCAAATTCTGCTCTTATAATAGAAAAATCACAAAAGCTATAAGTTATTGATTGGAATTTACACATATTTATATATCTTGCGAGTAAATTACCGGCCGTAGGAAGCGCCGCGCGGGGAGACGCGAACGGTACAGTCGACATCGTCGTCTCATGGTCTCATCACTCTCATCCATACGCACAATTATCTACTTATCTACCTACGCGCTGACGCGCTCCCCTCGCGCGAGGCGTAGCGCGTAGCGGCTGTGTGCGCGTGCGCGCACGCGAGTTCCGTGTATGTACACAACAGTGAAGCGAGCCGTGCGGACGCGTCCGTGATACCTCGAAATGTCAGATTCGGCGAAAATTCACGGTAAGTGTTCGCGACGCGAGGGGACACGCCCCACGAAACGCGCGTCCGCAATTTTCGCAGCTGAACGCTCGTCTCGCCGAACGATCGTGTCGCGCTCACGTATTTTTTTTCCTCTTTCGTCAATCCGAAAATCGGGGAAGAGAAAAATCCCGTTTCTCCCTTTTCTCCCCCTCCATCCTACCCCCCGATAACGCGAAGGTGTAATTGCTGCGGCGGGCGGGCCGTGGAACCGTACGGCGTACCGTCGTCCTACCATCGCCGCCGCTTCCTGCGCTGTTTATGAGACGGGAAATAGGGCTGGAGCCTCTCCGCGTGGATTCTTGATTACCGTGATCTCTGTCAATTGGTACGAAGTAGGCGTTTGCGATACGTCAGATACGTGCGACGTGCGATACGGTGCTACGGCGCGCGGCTACTCGCGCGCGATGAAGCAACGCGAGATACATTCTCCTCGGCGGATGTTTATTTTGCGTGCGCGGAGCTCGATAGATGGCAAATGGTGAGATAATCGGATAACGGAACCATCCCGACGTGTTACTTGCGCTGTCTGTCGGAACGTCGTACGTCGTACGTTCCGTGCGCGAGCCGTACGTGCTATATTTGGATTGTATATGTGAAGTCTCACGTTTCGAAACGTCACGTCACATATGCGAGTTCTATTTTATTCCGGCTTGACGCTTTAATGCCACCCTCTATATGCTTCTGCGTTAAAAATTAACGCTTGATAATGATGTAATTTGTATATTCAAGAAGGTGCAATTGTATGTTATTTTTTATGTTAAATTTTATGTTGTTTTTTATGCACTTGATTTAGGATAAACTTCTAGTTTTTTATATCTTAAAAATTTATTAATATATTGGCGTTTGTATTTATTTTATATAGATACGTATTGTTTAAATTATACTAGTCTTGTACATCTTTTAAAATTTATTGATATATTGGCGTTTGTATTTATATCTTATATATTTTATATATGTATTGTTTGTATTGTATCACGAGCAATATTTTTCAGAGGAGTAGAAAGATGCTATGGCTGCCTCGGTTGTATCGCGCAACGACGAGGAGGAGTTGAATGGGGAAACAGAGTCGGAGGCCAGTAGTATATGCCAAGGCTCGGTGATCTCCACCGTACCTGATCGCCATGGATTCCTGGGCGGTTCGCAATACAGTCCGGAGAGGTAATTCAGCCCTCTTTAACGTGATAACATTTCAACAGAATAGCTATTTCAAATGAAATTAAATTTTATTTGAATGCAATAACTTTGTGGGATAGGAAGCAGGCCATACCGCCCGATGTAATCCTGCGAAGGGAGAGAAAATGGATACAGATGCTGAACAACTGGAGCCTCTTTATGACCACGAATTACCGTAAGGTCCGCGAGAGGTGCCGCAAGGGTATACCACCCTCCGTGAGACTGCGTGCCTGGCTGAACTTGTGCGGCGGTCAACTTCTGATGAATGAAAATCCAAATTTGTATGAGGAGTTGATCAAACGGCCTGGCGACCCTAAGTATATAGAGGACATCAAGAAGGATCTCCATCGTCAGTTTCCGCACCACGAGATGTTTGTTGACAACGCGCCTGGGCAGCAGGAACTGTTCCAAGTTCTCAAGGCGTACTCCATTCTGAATAGCAAAGTAGGCTACTGCCAGGCTCAAGCGCCCATCGCCGCGTTTTTGCTGATGCACATGCCGGCGGTTCAGGCATTCTGGTGCCTCGTGGCGATATGCGACAAGTATCTCATTGGCTACTACAGTCAGGGCATGGAAACGTTGCTGCGCGATGGTGACATCCTGTTCGCTCTTCTGAAGAGAGTCTCTCCCGTTGCGTACAAACATCTAGTTAGTATACACGAATCCTCATGCAAACTTTCGATGTAGCTATATCGCACATTTTAGAAAAGCTTTATTCTAGAAATATAAATGAATTTTAATCATACGTTGAATTTCTGAAGACAAAAGCAATTAATATAATTTTTGTTTCTTGAAAAATGTAGATGATATGAATTTTTTAGGTGCGACGTCCTTTATAGACTGATCATAAATTAGATAGGGATTTAATTAATCGGATATTTATTATTTTAGAAAAAACAAAAAATGGAACCGATCTTATATATGACGGAATGGTTCCTGTGCGTTTACACGCGAACATTGCCGTGGGAGAGTATCTTGCGCATATGGGATATGTTCCTTTGCGAGGGTGTGAAAGTGATCTTCAAAGTAGGCCTGGTGCTATTGAAAGGTAGTCTAGGTCGCTCTTCCTTTACAAAACGTTGTCCAACGACATACGAAACCCTCCAAGTTCTAAGAAACCCACCTCAACATATCATGGAGGAGGAGGCCTTGGTTTATCAGGTAAACACTTTAATGTAAATATTAATGTTACAAAATAAATTAATCAAGTAGTATTGTATAATAAGACTAAACTATGATCTAGTTAAGTTAAATTTAAAAATTATATAAAATTAGTAAATTTATTTAAATTTATAAATATAGTTTCATGTTTTTCAACAATTTTTATTTAAAAAAATTTTTTTAAATTAAAAAATTTAAATTATAAAAATTTCAAGTTGTGCTTTTGTATTTTATAAATAAGATCACAAAAATATTATTATATATTTATAACTTAATATTACAGATTCAGAGGTTGAATTTGAGCGAAGAGGATTTCGAATACGAGCATCAGAGGCAAATGTTGAAACGGAAGGCGGCGGCGGAGAAGGAAACTGCCAATCGAACTTGACTGATGATTTAAGTAGACGAAGATATGGGGCGAAATTATACATTTTAACATGTAGCGTCCCAACGTGTGCCTTCCTTTCCGTTCTTCTGATACTGTACAGATTCCGCGGTTTGTATGCTTAGAAGTCTTTCATATTACGAAGTCGAGGGACTTGACGAAAAGCGGATAGATACGTACACTCTCAAAATAGAAAGTGGTTTTCCATATACTTCGTGCACACATACATAGTACACATGTCCACATTCCCCGAGCAGCCGGAGTGCATTATTTATCTCTACTTCCTTCATTATTAGCCTTCATTATTAGTACGTGTATTATAAAAAAGGTGCACAACACATTTGTAGGTTCACATAGTACTATTTAATGGTATTTTCTCATATATTTCTAGTTGATCATCATTCATGGTTAATACTATCGATATTTATGTACAAAAATTTACCGCATTTTTAAAATAAAAGTATATAGTATATGATAATGTTATACTAAATAAATATTATCTTTCGTTACTGCCGATCTTATATTAATCCTTACTGATCGAATGAATCTAACTTTAGATTAAGCAGCTTGTACTTGTAATATTTATAATAGCATAAAAGAGAAAGAGTTCCTACAATGATATTTATAATACACTTATTTCATATATATATATATATATATATATATATATATATATACTAAATATCCCTTTTGCAATTAATAGCGTACGTCTTTCCTTCTATCGATTGCAGTCCAAATATTTTACGTACATTGCGGTATATACATTCACAGGTATTTTCAATCTTTAATGAAAGAATTGGGTACTTTTACATTACGTTCTCTCAGCTGGCAGTGCTAAAGTTCTGCCAGCGACTTCGCCCGTCTATGGCATTCATCACAAAAGTCGTTAGAAAGTCATCGTTGTCAGCTACTCGCGCGTTGAAAAGTTCAAAGTGAGGCAGTTTCGGTAAAAACAACACGCCCATCATGAACAGAAGCGCCATGCTAATGAATGAGCCGATCGCCATGAAGAGCGGATTCATAATCTGCTTCTGAGTGCTCTCTGTGTTTTCCGTAGCCGCATACACTGGAACAATCTGTAAAGTAATGCGAATCACATACGTTTATTGGCTATCTATTTTATATTCAATATGACAATAGAATCAAAATTATATTAGAATATAGGATAAATCCTACAAAATTATCCTACAAAAGATCCTATAGGATAATGTAAATTGAAGTTTTTTTTTCCAATCAATATCAGAGATTACATACAATTAACACATTGAATGCCGGACCTAATTCGCTTGTCCTCCAGCGACGCCGGAATGAAATTTTTACTATTATATCCACATCTCAATAAACTATGTAATATAATTGAATTATGCAAAATTATCATACTTAGTATATTTATCACTTTAGACTATTATTTCAATATTAATTATATTTACAGAATTATAAATGTTATTTCTTACGAGTTTGATGCATATTTTGAGTTTGGTAGGCCGATGACTGGCACGGCATTCATTATTTGTTAATAAAACCGAAATATAATTATGTAATGCAGAGGACACGTCAAAATTTGTATCCATGCTGCATTACAGACTTTTTAAATTTATCCACATAATTTTTCGTGCGTATATTCCAAGTATCTACTATACACATGTGAAAATGTAAGGAACGTCTCGGCGTTACACAAGCTTGCGCAAGTTGTTCTTGCGCGTCGGCGTTTCGGCATAAAATTAGTTGGCGAATATCCAGCGATATCCTTGCGCGAAATGTGGTTACACCGGATCTCCGGAGAAAAATCGGCGGCTCGGCGCCTAACGGACGGTGCAACGGATCTCGTGACTTTCGCTTACCGCCGCGGCCTGGTGATCCCTCTGCAGCTCGGACGCGAAACTCTTCAGCGGGAAGAAGTAATAGTTGTACATCGGTTTAACCGGTAGCTGCGGATGACCCGCCTGGGGCGGCGTGTTACCATTGCCGTTCACGGCATTGAGAGCCTGCGTCAACGACGCCACGCTGATCGCTGACCCTTTTTCCAAGGCCTTTTTGTATAACGCGGCCAGCTCCGCTCGCGTGAACGCCAGCGGCTCCGGCTGCTTCATCTTCGGGTAACTGGCCGCGGGGACGGGGTCGCGTACCTGGAAAATTTACGAGTATCATTCGCCCGCCTTGGCAATTAAAGAAATTGGGAATTAGACAAAGTGATATCTTGAAGAATTAAAATGGATGGGGAAAGAGATATAGAAAGGGCAATTATCGAGTTTCTAGATCAGTAGATCAACGATTAAGGTGAGAAAAAAAAATGGAAATTGAAAGAATCGACTATCGAAGAATTAAAAATAAGTAAGAAGGGATAGAAAGAATTATTAGCTTTCCAGCTTATTCCCAAAGATTAATAACAAAACTGAGAAAGAGATTAAAATTGGAGGAATTGACATTTTGAAGAATTTAATCAAATGGAAAGGATAAAAAGCAACTATAAAGAATCGTCAAATTTTCAGGGTACCAAAAATTGAAACAATTAAATGAAGAAAGAGATTGGAATTGGAGAAGTTAACAATTTAAAGAATTAAAACGAGTAAAAAGGGATAGAAAGAAACGAGAAAGAATTATCACGTTTTCCAGTCTAAGATTAAAGGTGCATAATTTCGCAAGATAAATCTCCACGAAAAAAGAAATCTCTTCCAATTTATTCTTTTTTCTTTTTCGTTAATATAGATTTATTTAAATTGTAGGTACGTACCGCGTAATATTCCGCTATACTGTTCGCGGCGGAGTGAGCCACGTGTTCGGCAGGCACACCCGCGATCGGCTTCTGCACATCCTGAGGGACGTTGTCGGCGCTGACCTTGCGATACCTGTTGACCTGGCCGAGATCGTGATAGCCCGCCTGCCGATAGCCCAGGTTCGTCGACGACAACCGGTCGTGCATCGTCAAGCCATTAGACGCCACATTTAATTCCTGGAGCTCGATCATCACCTTCTGAAGATACTCGCCGCTCGATTCGGCGCCGCACGATCGTGCGTTGACAATGATCAACGATATTATCGCGGCGAGCCGCGACGGCTTTGATAAATTCATGACGAATCGCTTATGCGGAGTCTTAGCACCTATCGAAGGAAAGAATCGTCTGATTCAGCAGTCAATTAACACGGTTCTCTCTTTGTCGTTTATTTTACTTCATTCCACTTTACCGTACTTTTCTTACACACATGTACACTTACGTACCACGAAGCATTTAGAACGTGTAAATTTATATCATATATCTTCGCATGTAAATATTTAAAAGTAATAAATTGTCTAGAATATTTTATTTAATGAAATTTTTCTAAATTATACTTCTTATTTTCTTAATTATTTTTAAATTTCAGCGAGAAACGCTACAGTACGCGTGCACATTGTATTCAAGTATTCTTCTCGAAACTTTATTGAAGTAATTAGAAATTAATTGTTAATCGATTATTATAAATATTTATGCTTGTTATCATACCAAAATATTGGTGTATAGAAAGAAAGAAAGATTCTTACGTGTTTATTAGAATATCTTCTAATCTCCGCGTTATCGATAACGCAGCCGAAACACATTTTCACTTCCGGGCGTCGATAAATCGACCTTTATAAATTTACGCGTATATTTCGCAAGATATGAAAAAACAATGTCCTTCAATATCGCGTATCATCTCGTCGGCTTCCGAGCGATGATGAGATCGAGAGAAAACCGGATACGATGCGGGAAGTCAGACGGTTGCACAAGTTACGACGTTACACGATGAAAGTGTTACATCATTTTGAAATTAAATCGCTTTAATTAAGACGAGATAATATTCGAAGACATGCACGCAGGAGGATCAGGTTTCTCTTGAGAAAGAAAGAGAGAATAAGCGGCGAGAATGTCGCCAACGGCGAATCAATTTACAATTAATTTACACGAAAGGGAGACAATTATCCGACGACCAGCCGCCCCTCGCTCGCGGATGTGCTCACAGCCGCCCGCGATAATCAAAGGGTTAAATAAATCGACCCGTGTCGCGGCTCGAATAAATCACGCGCACGGTGATGCCTCTCCTCTCGCGGATGCGGACGCACGTCTTTACGCACGTCGGGAAACTCTCTCGCGTGTCCGATCGAGGTGGATCGTCGCGCTCGTTCACGAAGGTACTATCGCGAACGCACTGAATTAACTTCCTTCATACCGGTACATATTCCCCCCCACGTGCGTGTTCGAATCCTCGCGGACGGACGATGGACACTCCATATTCCGGCTACTAAACGCACAATTCGGCCGGAATAAACGAGCGTGTAGTCAATCAAGGAGAAAATAATCGGTTTATGGACAAATTTATGAAGCAATGATTTTTACTCGACCTTAGGCCAGCTATTTACTGGCGAAGCAAAGTTCCGTTTAAAGCCAAGGCTGAAGCTTCAGGCTCGTATTGGCCTTGAATCGAATCTTACATCTCTAACAATATTTGGTCTTAAAAATTCTGTTGTACATTTTCCATAGGTCCGTTGAAAGAAATCGATGATTCAAGTTTATCCCTCAGAATCATGAATTTTTCCGATCTCCAAATTCAAGAACTTATTGAAAGATTATTAATTATTTTTTGAGAAATTAACGTTATCTACTATATATTTGAATTATTCTCCGAGGAAAAATTGAATCTACAATTTTTGCATGTAATTGTATAATTTAATTTTTTAATGACAAGAATTATTAAGGTATTTTAAAATACTGTTTTATTTCACATTGAGCATTTAATTTTCTTTACTGTAGGGAAAGTATTTAGAACGAAAAATTAATGTGATTATTATAATAGTATGTAAAGAATAAAAAAGAACAGAAAAAGACATCTGTTCGATTAATTTCTTTTCAAGGACAAAAAAATTTATAGATTAAATTCCTCTCAACTTCTTCGAATTCGTCCGTGTTACGCAGGAGACATCGTTTATTTTATAGAACAAACTTTTAATCCTTTTATTTCAGTATTTGTTTGCCGGAATTGCGGCTCAGAGTTGCATGTGCATGATTGAATCCCTTGACTCGAATCCTGTTCCTATTGAATCGAGTCCCTTCGATCACCTTCGATTAAAATGACCCACTTACGAATACATATAACTTATTGTATCTCGATGTCGTGAAACCAGTATCTTATTCGGCTTGGCGTGCGTATATATGCGGGCAATATAACGGATGTACCCAAAACCCTCGGGACCTGAATCGTATGATCCGTGACGGTTCGCATTCGATGGTCATCGTTTGACGCAGAGCGCATAATCGCCGGAATGAATTTTTGATAGGATCTATATTTGCGTACGTGAGATCCGAGACGGTGATGATCGTTTAGCTCGAGACAATTATAGCCTTGACATGTGCCCCTAATTCAGCGAGAGATGCTTCGTGCCGAATTACCGTCTCATAAAGTACCATTTTCTGACGTATCATCATCGCGAAGGAAGCTAAATTTTAAAAGGACGTTTAAAAGAGGTGATTTTGCCTACGGCGAGACGTTTATTTCGAGCTTCCTCTGTAAAGTAAGAAATGATGATCTTTACCTCGAAGGATGAAATCTTCCGACGAAGTGTGGCAATAAGATTTCCGCGATAGATTGAGATGCAAAGGAAGAAAATAAACAGGAATACTCGATTATCTTGGATATCAAATTCTTTTCAAGATCTTATCTGCTGGCGGACATTTCAAATTCGAAATTTAATTTGTCACTAAAATAAAAATTAACATTCGACATGAAATAAATAATAATTTTGTAAATTTTCACTCGAGGAATTGCTCCGAACTTCAACACTATGAACAATTCGCACATTTTCAATTCGTTGCAACAGACAATCACTTGCAGATGCGAGCGCGTCTTAGACGTAATGATTTATCTTTGTGCCGCTACAGCATAATTAAGATCGAGGCGCGAAGGATGTTTTAATTCCCGAGACATCCCACCAATTCCGTTCCAACGCGAGCAGACGGGACGAATTTACTTTCGGAATTTCGAATGTATGTCGGCAACCTGATTTGCCCTACGAATCTTCATCGGCCGTGTCGGGCAAAATATTTCAGTTCGTTACACCGGATAAAAGGAAACCATGACAAACTCCTGTGTAGCTACTGTAACAGCGCGAATCGACGAAAGGATCGAAATCGATGTAATATAACTTGGCTGAATTTAATCACTGATGCTGGCAAATAGGGAGAAATTTGAAAAGAGACGAAATTTTGATGCATGGTTATCGCATTCTAATCGTTCCGGATAAATACGGAGCATAATTCTTTCGCGTGTTTATCGCGATTGAAATCTGAATTCAATAGAATTGTGTCGGTTTTAATATTTGCCGCAATTTATTTGCCATAAAAAGGAAGAATCACGCTGGAAGCGCTAACGAAATAATGAAACGGCATTCACAGTGCGGAATCGCGGTTCGTCGATCGACCGATGCAAGCCGTTAAGTGACAGATGCCCGTTGATTATCCGTGATTATTATTATAGGAAAGGACCTTCCGTCTCCGTGGACTAGAAATCCTGATACACTCGACGAACACGATACGTAGTACGTATCGTGTTATACGTCTCCTGATTCTTTCCGTAAGTTGTTATGGAACGAATCGGGTAGTGTATGTTTATCTCGGAACGTTAGCGTAAAAAAATTAATTAATTAGAAGATAATTAATAAAAAACAAGAAAATAATTTGTCTGTGTAATGAAATTCAATATGAATATTAAATTTAAAATTATGAATCAGCTTTAACTTTTTTAGATTTAAGTATAACTTTTTTTCTATTAGGTATTCTTAGTGTATTTATTAAATTCATAAATAAATTCTTGTCTCACATACAATGCTTTTTTAATTACCTATATTTCTTTACATTGGTATTATCCTTTTTTAATTTATATTTCTTTATAGATTAGTGTATCATTCGTTTTGTAATTATTTCTTAATACATTTATTAAAGTTAAAAATAAATTCTTTCACTCAATTTTTTAAGAATTATTTCTATTTTTTTTTTAGATAAATCTTTATTTTTTTTATCAAATAGAGTTAGTCTAACAAACTTTTAGAAAAATTAATTAAAGACGATAACAGTAATATAAATAACCCAATTCGCCATTGCATTTGTTTGGTCATTATTAAAAGTACATAGAATGTTAATGTAAATTTTAACATTCTTGAGAATCCTCTGAATAAAATTCTTGGAAGTATCGTGCAAATAACTGCGGTTCGCCTAAATAAAGCGCACTTGTACATGCAGTGCTTTATTACAGGCAATGAACCGTTGCTTAATTATTAGTAATGATGAATGCGACCGTTAGGGTCATCTGTCGATGCTTTGGTAGAATAAAGCATTGCATTTTGTAAGTGGCATGTTTTCCAAAGTGGCAAAGTAGGAAATTACATACATTATATGTTAATATATATCACATACATTTTATAAATAGGAGATTTTTCAGCTTTAGAAACTTTATTAAAAAAGAAATTTAATCTTATTTAATTTTGACCTTCCAAAACTTCTTTCTCATTTTCAATAACAAGAAAGTTGAAAAAAGTTATAAAAAGTATTTTATAATATTTTCTTCTTATTGAAGCTGCATGCGAAAAAAGTTTCACAAGATAAAAATTAAATAATATTAAAGTTCTCTTCTTGCCCCGAATTTAAGATAACGCTTTGCTACACGTATATGTTTCTTCAGATCACATCTTATAACGTGTATAAAGAAGAGAGATATAAATTGGGAAAGAAACGAGAGACAAGAGTGTACGGCTCATTATTGTGTCATGTATTTCCTTTCACATCGAGTGCACTGTTACCGATATCGCTTTACAACTTTTCATACAAAAGAATGATTCGATGATGAGCGCTGTCGCAAAAATTCGCCGCGTGCCCCCGAAAGAGTTCCACTCTCGGAGGCTGACTACTCTCGACAGCGAAACTCTCGAGACCGCGCGTATCTGGACCTCTTCTATCGATCGTAATCTCGCACGCGCGTCAATTATTCCGATTACCTCCTTATCAGTACACTTAATATCTCAGATATAGATCTTTCAGCGTGATCCACCTTGTTTTCCCTCCTTCGTGTGAATATCATACAAAAGACTAAGACTATATATATATATATGCAAATGTCTCTTATAATTATATCTCGTTATCATGTACGAACGTAATTGTTAATGTAATGCGCGGCGGTACTTCCCGTGTGTGCTATCTTAATCGTTAAGTTAATTTACAAAATTCGAGCCTATCGATACCTAATCGACGAACACAGAGACGACGGTGGATCGCGTCCTTCCGCTAAAAAAATCGCGGATCGTAAAGTTTCAATAGAAAGAATCTCTATACGTTCGTATAAAAAAAAGAGAGATAAAGAAAGCAATTCCAATCGCTCTTTACTCGACATAGGTGCAACGTAAATCTATAATAATTAGAGTAAATCGTATTGCAGCTCGATGCACGCCGTTGCTCTCGAGTAGCATCGATCCGGCGTCTCCCTCGATAAACGTTTTCTATATTACTACTACTGAATAATTGTTTTCTTTCTTTCCTCGCGTTTTTAACCGCCGTCTCTTCTGATCCTCGCGGATCCTCTCAGACACATAACACACGTCACGCACACGTCCTCACAGGGGGCACGCACCTCTGCCATTCGCGCAACACGTTCCAGCCGATGATGGTGCATGTACACCCGCTAAATTAAAATCTCACTTGGAAGGGAATACCTCGAATATATCTTGTTGCGAAACCGTTTGCACGCTTTACAATCCCCTTTTTTTTAGGAAACGTTAAGAGGAAGGATCAAGTGGGTCCAATTTCAAAGATAATTTAAAAGATAATTTGACTCTTCAAGGATAACGCGAATCGCGATAACTAATTGATTAATCTTAACGTTACACATATCTTCTATCTTCTCCACATTGTACTTATTACAAAAATTATATTGCAATTAGAAAGATAGATCACATACGCAAATAAATGACTTAATCGTGATTAAGTCAAAATTACGTTTTATTTTAATTATCTTTCAGAGAATTTATATTTCGTCAGCGATTTACAATTCGAGATGTTTCCCTATTAATCAAAATGTGATAACGATGGAAATACAGGAATAAGGATCACCCTACGCTATTCACACATCTTCAAAATTTTATATAAATAAATTTTATATACACAGTCACATGAACAAATAACTGTATTGTTTCCTTTATATGTTTCTATTATATTTTCTCACTGATCTTTGATGTAAGAGAAGCCTTAAAATACGGTGTCTCTTGGACGACTGTTTTAGCAATAATAAATTAGGCCACGTACATATATCAATTAACACGTACATTTTTGTCTGTTTTAAAAAAGAGATTTGATTGCAACGAGTTGAAAAGAACTATCAAGCAGGTTGTGCGAATATCGCAGAGTGATCAAAAGTCAAATTTATTCATTACCCTTCCTCTCGCATCTGTAGGCCTCGCTTTTTAATCTTTAACGCAATCTTGCACGCATGCGACACCGGTGGGAACTTCACAGTATCAAGTTTAATTAAATTACCGCTTTGCAAATAGCCGAGCGTATTATCCGCGTATCGAACCTCAGTCGCAGTGGTGAATAACCCGCGCCACCCTTCCTGGCCGCGACAGGGGTGGTCCGATGGACCCCGCGAGACGTTTCGTCTCGCGTCAAAGGCGGACCGTCGCCTCCTACTCCGGATGAGCAGTTTCCTCCTGTCCTGTTCGTCTCGCGAACGTAGAAAATTTTAAATGTAAAAATAGAGTTACATTTGCAGCCGACGACGGTCGGCGCAAAGGAGTGGAGAGTTCGTCCCCGGGCGAGATTCTGTGAGAGAACTCGCGCGTGGACCAGGAAGAGTCGGCGCCGTTCACCCGATTTATCAAAAAGGAATTGTGTTACCATGCTAGTTAACGGTGATTAATATGCGTCTCGAGTGTGCGTATTCGAGTACCTTATTTCCGAATAGCTACCACTCTTTCTCTCCTCGAATGCGAATTGTAAGTTAATTCGACGGGAACATTAGTTCCGTTACTATTACAGACGATAAAAGAATATTATTCTTGGCTACGCTATACAATTGTGGAAATATCGTTCAAGATTCGGTATTCCGCATCGTGTCGTTCCGCTTGAAACCGCGCCGCGAATTCATGAAGGAACATAATTTCCAATTAAGGAACAGTCACGAAATTATTGCCCATAAATTACCTTTCTTTGTTCTAAAGACATGTACAGTTGTTTATTACGTAAGACACTTGTAAAAAATAAGATAAAAAATAAAATTAATGATGTGACGGGAGTTGATTATGGAATAAATTAAATTCTTAATCTCGGAGCTTCAGCGATTGGATTAAAAACTCGTGTATTAGGATAGAAAATACATTTTTTAATTCCTATTACAAAGATAAATTGTTTTAATTCCATAAAACAAAAGGATTGGAAAACAGAAGATATGGAAAAAAAATGATGTAAGATTTCTCTAATTTAAAGAAAAAGCTAACTTCAAAATTTCAGATCGATTGTTCGGTCTCTCTTGACTCGTCTCTTCTCTTATGGGCTACTTTGTGCATTCTGAACTGGAGACGAGTACGAATCTCCTTTGCGCGTCATTCAGTGTCTCTCGTTAATACAAATTTAATTCTAGTCTTAATCGATTAACTTTTCGCTGATCTATAGTTAAGAAGTACGTCGGTTGAATCTCGCGTCTCACCGAGAGGTCTCTGGCGGAATGGTCTCTCTCTCGCTAATCTCTACGTCAAGACTGAAACGATCGCACGAGAATCGGTGGTCGGTAGACGGAGGAGAAAGGTTTCGAAATACCGATCCGACCCGAACGAAATTCTCGTGGAGAAACGGGATGGTATGTCGATATGGATCGCGCGCGAAGAATTGTCAAGTGCTATCAGCAGGGCTCCCGTTTCGTCGCCTCTTCTCACAGTCGCATCTTGTCGATTAGGCGTTCGGAGATTACGGATTAACCCGTGAGAGACAAACGACGAAACTACGACTGATCGCAGGTCGTCGGACTTACCGTCCGCGTGACGTGTATCGTAACGCTATAATACAATAAACGTGGCGCAATGAAATAAAATACTAAGCGTGGAAGGTACGCGCGTCTGCAGTAGCAGTCGGAGACGACAATTGCCCGACTCGCAACACTTTTAAGTTACTGATCGATCAAATCGACGCTTTAATGTTATCTGCTGTAAATAAGAGGAAGCCGTGATTAATGAGTCGCGTGAATATACGTGCTGTAAATGTATAGCAAAGACGATAAAAAATCTTCCAAAATTATTATTATTAATTAATATAATATATGATATAATAATTATATCACATTATTAATAATTATTCATATTGAAAATAATAGAATACTGTTTTCGCTGATAAAAAAAACAGATTGTATTAAATTATGTGTATTTGCTTCATTTTTATTCACACGACTCTTTCTCGTTTCGCAGTCATTTGCGTCGCTGCTGTTCGTGAGTCTAATGTCTAACTGAAGGAGAGTTACAGAATAATATTACGACGGGTAATAATAATTAAAAATGGAACGAAACGTCGCGTGACCCTGCGGAGAACGCACGTATAACAACCGGTATTGTTGAGAGGGAGCACGAAACAAGTATTGTCACACCATTCATCGATACAAATAGTAACAGCGATAGGCGATAGTGTAACAATGTATATAATATATATATATATATTTATATATATTTATAAATACAGGCGGCGAGTGTCCCCCCTATCTTCTTAGAGGCTCTCTATCAACTACAACATAACTGAAGCGAGTTATTCATGCGATAACGACTAAAAACTAACGTGTCTATTTGTCGCGTAATAAGGCGGAACACATTCATCCAGCGTGTTTAACATTAAAATGAGTCCTCCAATGTGAACCACGCAATAACGTCGAAGTCAGATTCCCTGAAAATTCAGAATTCTCTTCCTGCTAGTCTTGAGTGTAAATTATTTTACAAAAGAGATAAAAGATTCTTTAAAATAAGAAAAATAAAATTATATTAAACAAGTACAAGTACAAAAAAAAGCTTTGTCAATGATTCAACTTTTATACTAGTTGCCAATTTCATTTCTACCCTTGTAAAATTTGGCGGAAAATCGTAATTTAACAATTTCGCATACAATTAAAATGATTACAATTTTAATGGTAATTTTAGAAATCAGACGCGTTACTTCATGTCTCTCATTTCGGAGGGTCTCCGATTGGAAAAATGGAATGAGACGGATTCCTGCGTAGAAGGAAAGAAAAAGGAAATAATGGGGACGCGGTGCGAATCGTAATTAACCTGATTGTCTTCTGCCTCCTGCAAAAGGTCGGCGTTATGGCTTGGCCAGCGCACGTGCTGAAGCTTAAACTTGACTAGAACTAAACGAACGTGCGGAGGAATAAACATATAATTCTATTTTTTTCCCTCTCTCTCTCCCTCTTTCTCTCTTATCGCTTAATCTACAATTTTACTTTTTTCACTTTTATATCGACCTCACCAATTTTTCGCCTTTTCGTCTTTTCTCGCAGGGCCGGGCGGTATTTCGAACACGCGCTAATTAGCGAACACGCATCAAGTCACGATCTGCATTTTACATTCTGAATCATATTCTCATGTCGAATCGTCATCTCTGTGCCTCGTTTCCGAAATATATCTTTCGAATATTTTGGGTTTAGAAAAGAATAGTTTGCCCAGCCCGTTCGGTATTCGATTTAAGTCACGAACATAATTCTCGTGTCATCACGCGTGAAAAAAAGCACATCGCATATATGTGTATAGGGGAGACCGGGGCTAAGCCGACACTATTTTTTCAAAGGCAATTTTTAATATTTAATTAAAATTTTTAGGCAAATTCAATGGTACATATTTAAAGAGTGTTTCTTCAGGTACAAAATTGATTCAGGAAGTTTTGCTGTACGTCGCTTTGTTTTGCCGCCAGGAAAGGAAAAGTGACGCGAAGACAAATTTTCGAATTGAAAAATGCCGGGGCAAACTCGACACCCCGCCGGGGCAAACTCAACACTTGTCTGATCGACACAATTTGATCTGGAACTTATTTTTTACTGTCTGAAAATGAAAATACATTGTTTATTGTGTATTTAAAAAGTACAAAAATTCGGGATAAAGTAGCTAGAACAATCATTTAAAATAATGAGAACAAAAATTGTTGAACTTTCAATTATCTTCATCTAAACTCATGTCTGAAAAACAATTAATGCAGGTAAACTCGCGATCGGACGTGCGCATACATTTGTCATGAGCCATACGGCTGCATGACAAGCATCGTTTGTTACTGGGAGCCGACGAAACGGCGTGGTGTTGACTTTGCCCCGGACGTCGTTTTTCACTTTTGTCACTTCAAAAACATGAAAATTTTGAAAATATGCAAAAACGATTATCGGATTCATATAGAGCATCAAATTTCCCATCAAAATCACTTACCGGTAGATTCGCAAGAGTAAAGCTCGATGAAAGAGTAGACATTTTCGAGAGATCAGAAAAATTACTTTTCACTATCAAAAACGCTTATGTCGCGTTAAAAATTACACTATAACTCAGAATGTTACCAAATTCCGTTGATAATACTGGCACATAAAGACGCATTTACAGTAGGAAAGGCAAGTTTCTACGATAGATTTAAATTGGCAAAAAGCCTAGTGTCAAGTTTGCCCCGTTGTCGGCTTAGCCCCGGTCTCCCCTATCGTATACGTATTAGAAATTTTCTATCAAATATGAAAAGCAAAAAAATAGAAAAGAGAACGACCGCCTCTCTACAGTGATATTACGATTCACAGGGACATCTAAACGTTGTGCAAACGAGGTATGTGCTTTAGTCGCGTATATCCGAACTGAATAAGACTATCAGTCTTTTTTCCTTTTAAAAGAGAAATCAGCGCACGCGTGATACGCGTAATATATCGTAATAATAACGCATATATTGTTGAAGAACATATAAATATATACGCAACGCGCTTACAATCGCTAATGACAGATCGTAAAACAGCGAATGTCTCGCGTCGTTGCGAAGAAGACGCTTTCTTCCGAAGGTCTTTCCGAAGTAAACGAAGATAATTGCATTTTAGCTCATCTTCATTTTCGCTCGCTTCGAAACGGAATGTCCTGCAAACGCCAGGGAACCTCGGAGAAGTTTTCGCGATCGGTTCACGAATTGTGCGAATAATCATGATGAGCTCTCTCGTCACTTAGCTTTAATTGCAAGATTCGCAAGAGTGAAGCGGTTCGGAGTTATAGCCCGCGTCTCATATATTTGTTCAGAAAAATGAATTCATACCTATACAAGTTATATCCGTCCGTTCCTGTGTCAGTCCTTCGCTGTACAGCCGTATGGAGGATACCGACAAGAACATCCCTATCTGCTCAACATCGGATTTCGATATCAAAACTTTTTGTCACACTGTGGATACATTACTAGCTCTGGCTGAATCGTTAGATTACCGATAAAAATAAGCTTCTGTAACGGTTTTGTGACAACGTCACGCACTGCACTTTGCGGTTCTCACCGACAACGTCGGAAATCCACGTGATGATACCACGACGAGTCGATTTCTAGTTAAAATCTCCAGTCAATGCTCCTCTTCCACACTTAACTTATAGTCAGCACATGTAAAATTTGCGGATATATTATGTACAAATAGTCTCTAGATCCGCGTTATACATCCGCTTGTCTACACGACGATGATGACGATAATGGATGAGGATGATACCAATGATTTTTTTATCGATGTTTATTCATCTTTGGTTGGGGCAATGTACGTTTGTTCGAACGTTTGTGGATCCTTGGACACCTGTCACGGAACTTTCTCACGCACATGTCCGCCAAAACAATATTTAGAACAGTCTAGTCTCGCTCTTGCCAGTTTTCAAGCATTATGACGCCGTTTCCTCATCGGCCAAATTGTGAAGATCCGAGTAATTCACGATGGCACGATGCAGAAACTCATATTGCGCCTGCAACACGCACAATGACAAACATTACACAAAATACAATTACAGTATGATATAAAATACAATAAATAAAAAAATATATAATATTGTATTATAATTCTTAAATTTGCAATTAATTATTTCATCATAAATAGTTGAGCTTTGTTGAAAAAAAGTAATGATAAAGAATTAAAAATATATATATATATAATGTTTAAATATTTTAATTGTTACTGTTATTGTAGTAACTGTAATTGTTTGTTACTTTATATATTTTAATTGTGTTGCGATATATCAAGATTATTGCCTAAGTTTTAAATGGAATATCCAACTTTTAGTCACAATTCATAGAAAATATCCAATTCTTTGTCACAACACAATCGATATGAAGAAA
Organism: Temnothorax nylanderi; assembly: GCF_030848795.1. Taxonomy (NCBI): domain Eukaryota; kingdom Metazoa; phylum Arthropoda; class Insecta; order Hymenoptera; family Formicidae; genus Temnothorax; species Temnothorax nylanderi. The sequence continues at coordinate 105,990 of NW_027249365.1, read as the reverse complement.
ATTATGAAAATACTTACAAAGGTGCTGATCATGCCGTGTCGCTGAGAGCGCAATTTCTTCGTCGTTGTGAAAATATCCACGCGCTTCTCAGTGCGCAGCTGCTGGACCAGTATGCTAAGTGCCACGAACATGGAACTCCGATCTGATCCGTAGCTGCAGTGCGCGGCCAGTGAGCCGCTCGTCTCGGTGTCGTTCGTCAGCGTCTGGTCCACCAGTTCTATGAGACCGCGCGTCACCTCAGGTACTTCACCCTCCACCGTCGGCCAGCCGTGATACTGATACTGCTTCACGACCCCGCTCTCGTCAGTCTTCGTGTTCAAAATGCAAAACTCGCGACGCGTGTAATATGGACAACTCTCGCTGTGGATGTAACGGACCCTTATATGATCGTAGTCGGTCTCATCGTCAGGCCAGTAGCGTGGACATTTCCGCGGGCCTTCGTTCAACTGAAAAAGATATTATATATTTTATACACGATTATATATATATAAATAATATTTATTCTGATATCGAATATCTTTTCTAAAAGTACGCATGCTTCGCTCTTATCAAAATCGGGGACTCGGACACTTCTTTCACCCGATTATAGAATTTCATGTATCTTGTGTCATTATAAAGTAATCTCAGAAATATTGTTATATGTTTATAAGAAATTAACATCGTTTACTTATTACTTAAGATACTATTGTGTTGATTAAATTTTATTGGAATACTCTTTATATATATAAAGCAATGTATAAACAGGTTTTCAATAAAAAATATATCGTCAATTAATTCCCTAAAACTTTGCTGTATGAAATTGCATACCATGTACCTATATTATATTAACGCAATATTCATACATATATCACTTCTTGCAAAAATTAGGACAAATTCAACAAAACCAATATCTTCATTAAGTGCAATAAAAAAATTTAGAAAAAAATATGTATACTTACGTCAGACAACATAACTATCGTAGTGATGCATTGTTCCGAGATCATTCGCCAGAAATCCGTTATGGTGGTCTCCAGTGGATCTTGGGTAATGACAAACGACTCGGAATTATCGTAGCCTTCGATGAACGATGCGTTTATGTATGTTGAATGTTCCCTTCCCGGAACTGGGGTGAGTATCACGCGATTTCTATCATATGGTATCACCATTTCGCTTCGATTCTTCGATCTATTTTCATCTCCACCGCCAACAGAGAAAGATTTCCGATCTTCCAACACGGAACTGATTTTCTATTAACAAAAATTATGCGTATAACATGAATATGAGAGAGAAATGTTCGTTTCTCAATGAAATTGTTGGGGAAATATAAAAGTGTTGTAACGTGTTCATCGAATAAACTATATATGTATGGTCTATCCACTCTATTCTACTTTATTGGATATTGGTTATTCAAAATGTATGATCGCTTTTTCACAAGTGATTCGTTAACCCGTTCAGTACACAAGTAGAGCACGCCGAAAAAAAGATTTACAAAATAAAAGCGAGACAAACTGGTACAGCAAACAATTCTGATATAAACGATATTTGTAAGAATAATTTTGGCACATATAATATTTTAATTTGCAGATCTCAAATAAAGACAAATAAGTTGATAGAAAAAGTGAAAACTGTTTGTGGCATTCAATTTTGGCCTGTAACTTACATCATACTCCTCCTCCATCCTGCACTTCTCCTTCCCGTTGTCCCGCTGTCTCAGTTTGGCGACCGTGGTCTTGAGCTGCGCTGCCGGGATCTCCGTGTCGCCGTACTGCGCCATCTCCATAAGCGCGCGATAGATGAAGATGTATTGCTTAAGTGATTGCACGAGGAAGTTGCGCTGATGCCGCAGGTCGCACACAGTATTGAAGATGGATACCTGGCCTTCCTCGGCCAGCTGCTGCAGCAGGGAATCTAATGCCACGAGCGTGCCGGTGCGGCCCACACCGGCGCTGCAGTGCACTAGGATCGGCCCCTTTTCGAGCGAGTACGCCTCGTTGACGCGCTTGATGAAGCGTAGAATCGCGTGCGGATGCTCAGGGGCGACAAAGTCCTTCCACACGAGGAAGTGATACTGTACGATCGCGCGGGCGTCGCGCTCGCCCAGCCGCGTCATCTTCAACTCGCGCACCACGTAGTCCGAATAGGCGCGCTCTTTAACGTGCTCCACCGTGATGTCGCCGAAGTTTTTGGTCTCGCGCTTGTCCGGCCAGTACTTGGCGCACTTGGTCTTCGAATATTCCTCAAGATTCGTCAGCATGAGGATCAGCTCGAGATGCTGCTCCCAGATCATGCGCCAATAGTCGCACACCGTGTTCTCCATCGGGCCCTGGGCGCAGATGAACTTCTTGCGTTCCTTGTAGCCCAGCACGAAGTTGGCATTGATGTAATCAGAGCCGCAGATACCGTCCATCTGCGCCAAGCGTACCCTTGTCTGATCGTAACACTTGATGTCCGGATAACGATTCTTGTAGAGGTTCTCCTGCGCTTCGGACGCGCGCGTTGTTCTGTCGGTGAATCGGTCGGGTAGCAGTTCAAATTCGTGTTGGAAACCATAATCTGAGTCCCGATGGCGTTCCAAGTAGGCCTGCAACAACTCGCCCTTGGGTATGGGCGGCATGTCCGGTGGACTCGCTGCCACGAGTTGATGCCTACCTCTCAGGCTTCTACAGAGATGTCTAGAAAAAGGACATCCATTGAGATACTAATATTTATAATTGATATTATTTAATAGAAATTGTGTAATTATACAGAAAAAAAGCTCATATACTTTAATAAGTTTTTATATGCATTCTATTATGTTTCTGTGACAACAGCTTTTAATTTTAAAAAAGTCTTTTAAGAATAAAGCTGTTAAAACAAAAAACTTTTATTATTTAAAATAATGTAAAATATATTATATTATAAAAATAATTTACGTAATAGAATATTTGTATAAAAATCTATTTAAGAGATAAAATCGCGTTTTTCTAGAACTCACCTGAAACTATTGCGCAGCGTTATGACTTCCTCCCTCTCTTGGGCACGCTTTGTAAATCTATATAACACGCAGAGCGCAATAAATAGAATTGTGAGGGTTAAAATGAGGGCGATGAAGAGCTGTATTATCATTTCTCTGACAGTAGTCGCCTCCGCGGCCGTTACGCTGAGAGGATCCACTCCGCCGTAAAGGGGATTAAAGTAACTACTATAAGCCGGTAGAAGCTGATCCTTTTCATGATCGAATACTGCAAAAAATCAACCATCATCCAATGCGCTACCAAACTTGAAGTTTCAGCAAATCCACTGACACTCGTACATACCGATAACTTCGATGAAACCAGTATAGTTCGACGTTTCATCGAGAAAACCATCGTAAGGCGATAACATGCTAAGTTCTCCGGATCCGTCTACGGATGCCTTTTGCAGCGGCGTGTCTTCTCTCTTCCGTCTCTCCGCTTTTTCCGTGGCATTAATAATCATAGGCACAGCCGTGGTTGTATCAATTTTCGTGGTGTCAATAATGGTCGTCGTTGATGTGGTAGAGGAGCTGGTAGTCGTGCTGCTACCACTGTTATTCACAGTTGTCGCCGATGTCGATGTAGTTATCGTTGTGCTGGTAACGGTACTGCTTATGTTACTCGAGGTTGAAGTGGTAGTCGACGGGATTTCCGGAACAAAGTGTAACAACGGTGGTGCCGGTTTGGGTCGCAGACCGACGCATTTGTCGCACATAGCACCGCCATTAGACGACTCGCCGTCGCCGAGGAAGATATCAGTTAACAACTGATCGCTGTCGAATGTCTCGGCGACGTAGGCACCGCCGGTAGGCGAGCTGTGCACGTATTGATAAGAGTACACTGCGATCTCCTCAGGTGATGGCAGATCGCTGACCGTCTTGTGCGGCGGTAGTTTCACCAGGTAGACGCGGTAGCAGCAGATTGGGCCGTTCCGCTCGGAGATGCGCGGTAGATAGAGCTTGAACAACTGCCTACCTTGGCTCTCGATTTTCCGCCAGCTGCGCATGTTCATATTGTCGCGATTCGGAATCGCGACTGGCGTCGTACAGTTTCCTATTGCGTCCTTGCCAGGAGTGCGAGACCTTGTCACTCCGTGCACCCGAACCTTCAATCAAGCATTCATTTTTAGCACGGAAATTGATATTATTGTACGATAATTTCAAGTTAGAAATTATTCTAATTAAATAAAATAACTTAGAAAATATTATTCCAATAAAAATAATAGGAAGAATGATTTAAGCTTGAATAATTAGCTACATACCGTATAATTCGTATTGGGAGGTATCTTATTGTAATGCGTGCTGTTCTTCTGATAGACGCTCCAGCTGGGCGGTTCGAAACTGTGGATGTCCAGACGTCCCATGTCGTTCTTGAATCTTGCCACGCCGTTCAATTGTATATTGTAGCGCTGAATAATGCCGTTTGGTTTCTCCGGGGGTTTCCACGTGATGGTCATGAAACTGTAGCTGCTTATATTGTCGTAGCGACAAATAACGACGAGATTCTTTGGAGGACTGGCCACTGGAACAACAATAAATACACTTGAATATTTACCGATATTCGCCGAACGTGAAATACATTTTTTCTGACACGGTACGCGCCGATATACCTCCATCCAGGGTGGTGCCATTTACTTCGGTACTCCAATTGCCGCATTGCTTCGTGTATTCGCTGCAAGCGGCTATCTTGAATTTGTACGTGGTCGCCGGATCGAGATCCACGAATGCGTACACGATGAACGGCTGGGCGGGATACACCGCTTCTCTTTTCTGATCGCCGTGAGTGGCCATCAGATTGTAATAGTGCACGTGTTCCTTCAAATCTGGCGGCGGCACGGTCCAGCCTATCGTGATCGAATTCTCCGTCACGCCGTTCACGGAAACTTTCGGCACAAATACTGGATCTGTAATACATTTTTCAAGCTATATTCAATAAAACAATATAAAATTAAGTTTTAAGCAATTATAAGTGCATGGTTTTTCCTTGCCACGGAGATCAAACGCTGAATTATAAAGATAATTATTTAATGTCCACATATGCTCAATAATTTCACAGTTATTCCACAATTATTGTCTTTTTAATTACAAATTATCGATTATTAAATTAGAATTTATAATTCTTATTAACTATTAAGTAGGAGAAATTTGCGACATCTTTCTCAGAAATACCTTTCTCAAGCGTAGTGATCCATCGTGGATCTAATTGCATGTGTGACGTGCCCAGCGCGTTGATGGCGCTGATGCCGATTTGGTACGCGGTGCCGCTCTCAAATCCCTTGAGAACGTAACTTGAATTACCGCCGCCGATATGCTCGGCGTAGTACTGACGCTGATCTGTGCCCTTCTTCATATGCTGGATAAAGTACTTCGTGATCGGCTCGTTACCGTCGTTGACAGTCCAATTTAGAAATATACTGCCGGCCCCGACCGCCTTCATGAAATCTATGCTGACTTTCGGCACATCGGTGACGAATAAGTGCGTCAAGGCGCTCACCACCCCGTTGTAGTCGTTCGCCTGACACACATACGTGCCGTTGTCTTTGCGCGCCAGACTCTTGAATTCCAGAATCAAGACGGCATAGGTCTCGTTTATCTGCGCGACGGCAGTGAGATCTTTCAAGTGTTCGCTGCTCTCTGAATCATTCCCTTTTAACCAAGTAAATTGGGATAATGGATAACCGTGTATGTGGCACGTCAAGTTGGCCGCTTCTGATACTTTCGCTCTTACGTTCCCGCCGGACGCTATCTTGCCGGGTTCTGAAAAAAAATTAACGAGATGACATTTTAACGAAAGATCGTTCGACTTCTAAATTGATTCTCGAATCTTTTATCGCGCGACAATATGAGAGAGTATTATCCACGAAATCCAAAATACGCATATTTTCGTAAGCGTGCGCGCTCGCACGCGCGTAAGGAAGATAAGGCATTTAAATTAGCTCGTTACGCACCTATCACTCTGATATGAATGTTTTTCTCGAGGAATTCGCCGTCGACAGTCTGCGCGGAGCACTTGTAGTCGCCCGTGTCGTTTCTGCTGGCCTTCTTTATGTCGAGCCGTCCGCCGTATTCGAAATCCTTGATGGTGGTGAGATTCCGGCCGTCGGTGCTCCACCAGACCTGACCCGGCACGTTGAGCTTGCATAACAGCGACGGCGTGCTGCCCGCCTCTATACCCTCGATATCCTGTGACGATCGAATCTCCAGCGACGCGGTCCGCTCGGGTTTCGGCGGTTCTGCCGCTGCTTTCGGCTTATCTATACCTGCCGCAAGCGAAACATTCTCGTATCAATTCACGTAGATGCAAACAAGAGTTTGAAATAAAGCTCGAGATCGTAATTTTGGATACGAAATCGATCTTCGGCACAATTTCGCGAGAACTCGCGCAACGCTATCGAATTCGGTTACACAGAACTAGCCCCTTTAATTCCGAATATGCTATTCTTGCGCGATCAATGAAATCAAATTAAGGCATAGCTCGACCGTTCGGCGACCGTTCATTTTCGATGAATAGGAAGATGGATGAGAGAACGCGCGTTCTCTCGATTGACGAATCCCTGTCGTTTCTATTCCATCGAATCTCTCCGTCCACGTGTGTGGCCTTATCATATCCGCAGTTTCGTTATCTATTTTTTTCGCACCGTTCGAAGATTAATAATGTAAATATTTTTTATTTACTTTGAAGTGTCGCGCTACCAATATTCTCTCAAGAATACTCACGTTTTAAACCACATATACACACATACGCGCGCGCGCATCTCTCTCTCTCTCTCTCTCTCTCTCTCTCTCTCTCTCTCTCTCTCTCTCTCTCTCTCTCTCGACGGTCCCAATCTAAGATTCCTCGTATAGCAGCAAAACGGAGAAAAACATCGTAAGTGGCGGATTCACTTCTCGTACATCTCGCTGAATTATTTCCACAATGTGTCATATCCAATGCCAACGACCGCCCCCGCGTGCTTCACACACACACATGCAGGCACGCGTATGTACACCATCTAAGGTCCATGCAAACACGCGTCCATTACACACACTCCTGCCTACAGACATTCACGTATCCGCAGATACGTACACATGATTTTAGTACACGATAATTCATATACATATGTACAAATACATGATACACACACGATCGATGGTAAACGATAACGCGACCATATGCATACAGTGCGATAAGGCGCATTCGAGGAATAGGACGACCCCCCTTGTCAAAAATATAATCGAATGGCGCGTGTCTTTTCGTCCAGCTTTCGAAGTTTCGAAATTATCGTCTTGATTAATGCATCGAGATCGAGATCGAGATCGAGATCTTGCCAAGGTGAGGTTTATCTAAAATTAAGTGAAATCGGGCCGATACGAATCTTGTAATTAAATAAAGAAGATGGCATCTTCGGTCGGGCTAGATCTTGGTACGCTAATAATAATATTTAATATAATTTAATAACAGGCTAATAATATTATTGAATAATTATAAAGTATTATTTATAATCAAAGCTTAATAACATTACTTAATAATTATTAATTATTATTTATAACTTCTAATTAAAGCTTAATAACATTATTTAATAATTATTAAATATTATTGGGCTACCAAGATCTAGCCTGAACAAAGGTGGCATCTTTTTTGTTATCTAAAATTACCAGATTAAATCTTTATTATCCATTTCTATAATTCGTAATTCATCGAGAGCTCTCAGCGGGTAATAAATGCCCAAAAGCAGCCGGAGTGTGTTTTTTAAGGACAGATCGTCTCTCTCGCGAGGAATATTGTCACAAAACAGTGGACGCCCATTACCACACAGCCTGTATAAATACATACATTTCTTTAAACCAGTTCAATGCCATTGTCCGACTCGCGATTCGAGTCATACATCTATGCGAGCAGTTATTTTCATCCGTGAGCTACAAAGTTGGATTCTCGCGAAGTTGGCACGTAAACTCATCTCTTTCTTCTTTTATCTCTCTCCCCCTTTCTCGACAACCACCTGGTACGTCGCTAACGCCGGGAATGTATGTACCACATCACCGAGTGGACGATTATAATTTCGAGCGGCTTAATTGTCAATGCCACGCGAGAAACGGGCCGCGGGTGGTCCGCGGCCGAACCGGCGCGCGACGATCGCAGGGATCGCGACACCGAGTGGATTGGGCGTTCGCGTTAACTGGAATCGACACCGGAATTAGGTCTTTCGACGAAATGAGATAGGTCTCATCCGTTTAGTCACAGGCGAGTTATCTCGTTGGGTGGAACAATGGCACCAGTCACGCTTTCCTCGTTTCAAGAAACGAGGGAAATCCGCGCGACGGACACTCGAACGGAGCTCCAGCCTTACGGCTCTCCTGTGGGAGATGTAAGATCAATGCCGAACCCTTCAGATCTCTAAAGCCGGGAATTTGAAGTACGTCTGAGTCCCCAAAACCCGGAATTTTAATCCTCCTCCTTAAATCTCAAAAATGAAACAAATAAATAAATAAATAAATAAATAAAATAGCAAAAGATAAAAAGAATGCTGTTACTAAATGTTACTTTTACTATACAATGCTTAATCGTAACTTCGATAATCCGAAAGATACTTTTATGGAAATGTCCAGTGAATTCCTTTACCGCATTCTGTACAGGAGAAACGCCAGGCTCGTAAAACCTCCGGATCTCGTACTACTCCGAGAGTTCCAGCCGCGCGTTCGATCGATCGCGCGGCGCGCAATTTTCCACGTGCTCCTTCCCGGCTTTCGACGCGAAATCCCGTCTCTCCTCGGGGGGGGGGCAGTATTACGATATATAAAAAAAATACTCCAAGAAGAGACTCCGCAGAAGACCTCGGCGCCGATCCGTCATCGAAATTCAACCCCGAACGTTATCATCTTGCATTTCCACCTCCTCCTATATAAAAAAAAAATCAATCTAAGGAGATCGCATCGTTCGCTGATTTCTTATGGATTTCTTGCGGCGCTCCTCGCGAACGAGAGATCGCTTGGCGAGCTTGGCTTTCGTGCTGAACGTTTCCCCAGCTTCTCCCTCGCGCATTTTCACTCTCGACGTGGAACGGAGCCGTCAGCCGGAGTCGAAGTAGCGCAAACTGAAAACGGAACCATGGACGGCTCGCGGAGGCGCGTCCCGGCGCGCCTCGTCGCGCCTTCCCCTCCCCGCCCAATCCTTTCACCCGGAAGGAGAACGAGCGTGTGTGTGTGTGTGTGTGTGTGTGTGTGTGTGTGCGTGTGCGTATGCGAATGTATGAATGTGCCGCGGATCGACTACTCACCGGACTCGTCGACGCCGGCCGCGCCGAGCACGAGGAGGCAGAAGAGCAGCGGCGCCAGCGACGTAACACCGCCGCTCCAGGATAACATGGCGGTCGTGACAGCCGGGTGTCGGGTGGACGGACGGACGGACGGGCGGCGCGGGTGTTGCGCGTCGGCGACCGCACTCACCGCACTCACCGCACTCGCCGACGCTCGGTCGGGCCTTTCGCTGCTGCTGTCCCGGTCCCGGGTGGTAGCGCGGGGCTCCGTGCGCCCCTCCTCCCGTCGCTACCCCACCTAAACACGCGCTTCCTACGTCCGCGCGGCGTCGGCGTCGTCCTCGCCCCTCTCGGCGTGGCGTCGACCACCCCTCGTGTCCACGGGGGCCCCCGGGGTTCCCGCGATGCCGCCCTCACAAGCCCTCCATGGGGGAAACACGTCCGACGTTCGCGGGACGTTGCCGTCGGCCAGGAGTCCCCCCGGTGTGCGCGCGCGCTCCGCTCGCTTCCCGTTCACTCGATCATTACGACACGCGCGCACGAGGAGGCTCACGAGTGTCGTCGCGGCTCGCTGCGCGACGCGATTCGATGCGATGCGATGCGATGCGATGCAGCGCGTCGTGGGATCGGCGGGATGCGGGATTCTCGCCGCTCTAAGTACGCGCTCGCACACGGACGGCCGACGGCACTTCGTGGAACGCTAACTGACGACCGGACGAGACGAGCCGGACGAGCGCTCGCTCTCGCGCGGCGACGACGACAGCGGCGGCGGCGGCGGCGACGGCGATGATTCTCCTCCTCACCTCGTAACGATGCGCCGGAGAGACTGAATACTGAATCGCATCATGCGCAAGCCGTCGCGCGCCGCCCTGGGCCGGGGACGCGCGACGGAGCGGAGTCGGCAGGGATTTCTCATTTCTCTCCCGGCGCGGGATTGTATTGGTGGCGGCCTCTCGCCGGCGCCGGGCGAAACTGTTAGCCGACGTCGGTACTTGGCGTCGGTAGGTAAGAAAGTTTCCTACCTAAAATATATGTTACCGTATTCAAGGTCGGTAAATGGCGCGTCGGTAGCGTTCGCGTGGTCGTTAAATTGGCAATATAAATATTATATAATTTGAGATTCATATTATTATAATAAAATCTATGCGTCTTATTTTATTTTTACTACTGGCGTTTGCTTTTTTTATTTTTATACTTGCATTTTACAGTGAACGAGTGAACATTGGAATGCAGCTAAAGTTTGCGTGGACTTCGTGCGCGAACACCTGCGAGCAGCCAATCAGCAGACGACGACAAGTTGCGCTTTTGGAGTTGACCACGCAGGGATTGTCTATCGAATCATGGTGTAAACTTACACCATGTATCGAATATTACTATTGTTTGCGATAGAGGAGGGAGGGGAGTTTAGTTGTCATAACCTATAATGGTGACCGAGTGTGAATCTGAATGATTCTATGCTGCTCCGTTTCTTGTTTCCCTTCTCGCGGATAGACTTGTCGCGGCAGAGTCAGCCGACATGGCCGAGTTGTTGCTAGATCCGAATATCCGAGGCTGGGTATTCCTGCCGATAGTAGTGATCACGTTTCTAGTCGGTATAATACGCCACTATGTCTCGATATTGCTCGCCTCGCAGAAGAAGGTCGAGCTTCATCAGGTGCAAGATAGGTAAATACCTGTACACGTCGATTAACTTGGATTAAGTTTCCCGCGTGAGGCTGAATATTAATTACGACATTAAATACCTTGCAGCCAAGTCATGATACGCTCCAGACTGCTCCGGGAGAACGGGCAGTATATACCGAAAGTAGGTTTCATGACCAGGAGACATTTCTTTAACAACGAAGAGACTGGGTATTTTAAGACTCAGAAGCGTCCTCCTGTCTCCCAAAATCCTATGACCGATCCAAATATGATGACTGAAATGCTCAAGGGAAATGTGACCAATGTCCTGCCTATGGTACTGATCGGTGGTTGGATCAACTGGATGTTCTCTGGATTTGTGACAAGTATGTAGCGTGATATTATTGAATATTTATTGTACATTTATTAAGTATGATTCTTGTAACTAGATCTTTACCTAGATCCTTTTTCAAGATTGCTTATAATTTAATGTAAATGCTTTGATTGCAGCTAAAGTGCCATTTCCACTAACACTACGTTTCAAGCCGATGTTACAACGGGGCATAGAATTAGTTACGCTGGACGCCGCGTGGGTTTCTTCGGCCTCGTGGTATTTTCTCAATGTATTTGGACTGAGGTCCATTTACACACTCGTACTTGGCGAGAATAACGCTGCAGATACCACGAGACTGGTGCAGGATCAAGTATCGGGAGCTGCGATGTCCATGCCCCCTGATCCAAAAGCAGCCTTCAAGTCTGAGTGGGAAGCATTGGAGATCTGTGAACATAATTGGGCGCTACAGGGAGTAGACGTTGAGCTTTTGGGTATCCAATCGAAGGCGGACTTAGCAGATAGTATATATCATCAAGGAAAAGCAAATTGATATTTAGTAATCAAATTATTTACCGTACAAATTCCAAAAAAATATCTAATTTATTTATATGTTAAATAGCAATTTGCAGCATTTATCTGTCTGAGCTATATTATAAAGAACTCTGTTTTTTTAATAAATAAAATGATAAAATATGATAATAGTGTATTTTAATTTTAACAAGCGATAACACTAACAATCTTAAATATAAAATTGATAAGAATAATATATTACTTTATTCTAGAAAATTACAAGTTCTCCTGAATATACAAATCTATCTTAAAATGGTTTAATTACAATTAATTATGATCACTTATTTACTTATTAAATCCTTTGTGTTAAATGGACTTTTGACACTCCATTCTGGAGTATAAGTCAATGCGACGATGTTCCTCGCACGGCATATTTTTCCTGACTTTTTCCAGTAGGGCGAGATCAATTTCTGCTATGGCTATACCAGTTTTCTCTGCACATTGCGCTATGACGGCGCCCCAAGGATCTACAATCTGAAAACGAATGGATTCCGATTTTAATTTCGTGAGAAATCTTTTAATCTCACCGAGAAGATAAATAGCATATATGGATTATTTACCATGGCATGACCCCAGCTCACTCTCTTTTTGTTGTGCGCGCCGGTTTGCGCCGCGGCTATGACATAACACTGATTTTCTATAGCTCGCGCTCGCAGCATCACCTCCCAGTGCGCGGCGCCCGTCTGATATGTAAACGCCGACGGATACGTGAGAATCTGCGCTCCCATGTTCCGCAGAGTCAGCGACAATTCGGGAAATCGTATGTCGTAACACTATGTTTATTGTTAAGTTGTCGCTATTTGTAATTTATATAAAGAAAATCAGAGTTTGTTCTGGTTAAAAGGATACGATGCTAAGCGCGAGCTTGCCAATCGGTGTGGGCACAGGTGGCACAATTTCAGTCCCTTTGAGCACATAGTCCGATTCCATCAGGCGTACTCCGGTATCCTTGTTATCCATGTCGAATAAGTGTATCTTTCTGTACGTGGCTACCAATTGCCCTTCATTATTTATCAATATATGTGTATTGTAAATCTTTTCCACATTACCTGACTGAAATGATAAACGTCTTTATGTATCGTTAAAGAAACAACTATTCTATCTTATGTAAATTGATGTAAAACAGTAATTAAAGTATTCACAGCTTCGTGAACTCCGCCTAAGGATAACCAGATGTCATTTTTGACAGCGATCTCTTTATAAGACGCAACTGTCTGTCCGGTCAAAGGTTCAGCCATAGCGACGATGTCCTTCTTATTATCCGCCAAAAAGTCGCAAGCTTCAGGAAAGAATGCTATCTGCAAAATATTATAAGATGAATGTGAACAATATTATAGAAATTAGAAGAGACAAGTTATTTCAATGTAAGATATGCAGTACTATTAGTTGCCAAGAATGCCAAGTGTATACATACCGTGGCGGATTTGCGTTTGGCCTCGGCTGCTAGCTCGGCCACAACCTCCAGATTTTTCACCTTATCAGCTATCGATCTCATTTGACATACCGCAATCAGTGGATGTGCCATTGTACCGGTGTAACGTTTCGCCGGTTGCACGCTGAAACACAACAACTTTGTTGATTTATAAATGCGACAACGGGTGTGTTTTCGACATAATGAAAGGGGAGTAGCTCTCTTTCAAAGTATTTATCTTTCCAAATCCGCTTGAAAAGCACAGAATCCATATAACGGTTAGTTGTGAACCATACATAAAAAAATTAAGCGGGCCTACTTCCTGATAACATCACGTTTCTTTTTTTATTGCATAATTTTGTTGTAATAGACTAATTTCTTACTTGTAACATTTCACAGGGAATGACTGGGCGATAATGGACCACGCACGTCTCATTCTTATCGCATTGTTGACTGTTCACTGTGCTGAATTAGTTATATCATATATACTTTATCAACGTATATCTATTGGAGTATCAGCGGGGTGACGTCGCTCAGTGATGCTGTCATGCTGTCTTTGACACTGTAGCGTGTGTAAGAGTTTTAATTTTTTACCTTAATTACTTTTTCTTTCTCCTAGCATGTATATTTATTTCGCTTTAAACTTTTAAGAATTGCAACCCGCATTTGCGACGTCACTACTCGTATGGCTCACTACTGACACAACTAACCATCCTGTATGGCTGCGTTCGGAAACGTCACCCGAGTGCACACGAGTATACTTCCTTCTCTTTCTATCTCAGCGAGTTAGAAGGAGAAGGGAGTATACCCGTGTGTACCCGGGTGACGTTTCCGAACGCAGCCTATGTCAGTGTATGTATGTACTTCTCTCGAACGGATATTTGGGAAGATAGACACTTTGACAGTTTTGTGACTTAATTTATTACGGAAAACGTAACGATCGCCAGGCGTATAGGCTTTCAACAACGCTTACGTAAATGTTTTCTTGTGGATACTGCGAAAGATACATGAGAAGTATGTATGTTTTATTGACGCAAGAGATATAACCTCTCTTTGGATTTTCTTAATGTAATGCGGTTGTTATTGTTGCTTCTATAAATTTGCAAATTTTACACAACATTGAGTTATTAAACGTTTAATTTTGTGCGAGTGCAGATAGTTATGTCATTATAATAACTTTAAAATGTATAAATTGTGTCCCCCAAAATTGTCATAAATTAATGTAACTATAATTTGGAGTTTAACTGTTAAATTACTTATTAAAACAATGATTTTGATTAATTTCTATCTGAGAAAAGTTGTCCTCTGAAAAAGGGAAATGATAGTCTATGATTATTATATATTTTCGATATATATGTGTACAACATATACTCTTTACATATATTCTAATATTGTTAATGCTTAGGGTTATCAAGAAATGGAGGATACAATATTTAAGCAGTAACGAGGAACATAAGTGGAGAATATAGCAGATTATATAGATTAATTAAGCTCCAGTCAGAATGGCAGCCATTCGACATACTTTACAAAGGGAAGTATTCACCCTGAGCGACGAAAAGCTGCTCAGCGTATGCTATGTTAGCAAAGCTTACAAGAAGAAAAAGATGAGTTTCTTGTGCCTGGCTACAACGACAGACACGCCAGGATCTCTTATATTGTACCAAGTGAAGAAGAATGACAAAAATGTTTATAAGAAGAAACAATCGTGGCCTCTGAGCGATATACAAATTGTAGATGGTGTGAAAAATGATTCTATGGACATAGAGATGCATATTGACAAAGTTTACAAATGGACATCCACTACGGCACAGGAAAGGCGAACGTTTATTAGTAATTTTTATACATATTCGTGTAGCCTAGCTCAAAGGCCAGAATTCAAAAATATTCCCAAAGAGTGGCTGATTGATCCAACCGCTTTGAAGGAAAGTGACAGTATCACATTTACGCCTGGTATGTCTTTGTGTTCAATTACGTTTAATGAGTGTAATTGTAATTGCTAATATATTTTTAATTTATGTTTGCAAACAAAAATTTTTTCATCATTAATACTTCTATTCTTAATAGTGTAACAATTTTTAGATCTTCTGGCATCACCTATCAGTTCAGATTACCAACCTATCACTGAAAAAGAAGCTGCTGATTTAAAGCAAATGATGGAAAATTGTGAATACGCTGTTTCCAACGCTGAGCTTTTTATGGAAACTCTCTCAAAAGATCTGTCTATTCTTGATGGGGTAAAGCAATAATATTTAATTTTTCTTATGAAAAGTATAATAGATATTGTAAGTAATACGCAATATCGCGAAATACATAATATTTTATTCTATTCTCACTTAGGAAAATGTACATTCGGTCTTAGCATCAGAGCAAAGAGTAACGCAACTGATGAACAGTATAGATGCGGCAATAATCGAAGCCTCTATTGTAGAAGCGCGATTAGCAGCGTACGATGAAGCGTTAGGAAGAATAAGAGAAGTTATGGCTCGAGTTGGCCAGAAAAATCAGGCTATACATACGGCGAATAACAATGCGAGACTTTTGTTGGATAAGCTAAATCTAGTGATTGTAAGTAAATAAGAATGATACAAATGATTAAATTAACTTTTTTATTACAATTACAAAATGATCTGATATCTGGTAGAAAATATGAATCTAATTGTTCCTATAATCATATGTTTGTAAATTGTTTTCTTATAAAGTCATTATGTTTTTATATATACCTAAAGGGCTATCTATACTACAAATAAATAATAAATTTGATTACATTATACGATAAATAACTTGATACTTAAGAAATATGATATATAAGGTATCTTTACAATAAATTTATAGAAGCATGTACCAAGATATATGACTTTTTAATCAGAATCGCATTTTCTATCAAATCCCATGTTGGTGTTATTTGAGGATAAATTTGTATAATTTTCTTTCAAGTCGCAATTAGATATTTCTGCAACGCACCAACGTACCTTGAACGAAGCTGAGCTTCCAGGCGAGAGAGAAGAACTTGGCTTTGCTGGTGCGGCGCTTTTAAAAGCTATCACAGCACCTCTTCCACCGGGCTTAGATAAGCTGAGTGCTGTCACCGAACAGAAAAGGCGGTTGGACAAACTCAAAGCAAAGTTCTCAGTCATTGTTGCTAGACACTTAAACAATCTTTTTATACACTTGGTAATTTCACAATTATTTTCAATACTGTCTCTTTTTCTTAATAATATAACATGATTATATGTATAATTAAAATAGGAATATTGTTTTTAATTTTCTAATCAAATTGTAGGGTAACGATATTGGAGACACATCGACTTCCATGACAGATCTAATATTACCGACTCATCAAGGAGTTCATAATGAGCTTGTACCATATACCGAATTAATGCAACTGCTAAGAGCATTAGACAATAAAGCTTTTGTACAGTTAACTAAAGTATATACCGATACCATGAGTAAATTGTACAAAAGAGATCTGAAACGCTTTTTTGAAGAGGCTAAGAATAAGCTCATCAGCAAACGTGTGCAAGGTAGAGCAATAGATTTTCTGCAGTAGAATTCCAATTAATAAATAAACAATAAATAAAACAATAAGCATTTAAAAGTCTCAAGTTAGACTACAATTGTATTCTGCTCATCTTCACTGGCGCTCTACTGCGTAGCTCTATATCATTCTCACAAATTATATGTATTAATAAGGAGGTATGTTTTAAGCAAATACATCGAAGTCTAGCGCTCAGAAGGGTGAAGATTTGATCAATCCGGCGCCTATCTGTTTGCTGAGTGGCGAAGCATGGACCCCGATGGACGAAGGAAATCTTTTAGACTCTGTACTCGATTGCGTACTTTCGCAGATGCAGCCAGTATGTCTCGCCGAACAAGGCTTCTGTGTCTCATTTCTTCAATTGGACTCCGTTCTCTCGCCTTCCAAAGTAAATATATCGGTAAAATTTTATTCCAACTTGTATGACTATGAACGTCTGTTGCTTTGTGCAGAGTAGCGAGATGGAGGAAGTGGAGAACGTAAGTAACGGCGCAGCAAGTCCCGGATCGGTAACTTCGACGGCAAGCAAAAAACTGGAGCGTCAGGTGAACGAGGACGTGCGCGCGACTATGGCCGCGATATTCCCGTCATTGGAAACCGAGTTGAACAACTTTATCGGATTCCTGGACAAAATCGACAGCTTGTGAGTTGGGTTTTGAAAAAATTACTTCTGCATGTGTGTGTGTGTGTGTGTGTGTGTGTGTGTGTGTGTGTGTAAAATTATCTGGAGTTTTTATCAAGCGGCTTTCAAATCATTAATACATATAATTTCTCTAATCCTTATTTTTATTATATACTTAATATATATACTGTATAAGTGTAATTGTATATTTGCAGTTGGTGCATGTATGTATTAGTGCGTTTATCACAACACGTCATGTCTGCTCAAGATACCGGATCGTTTCTATCGATGACATTCGCATCCGCTCTGATCCACGTGAAACGAGCGTTCGATAAATTCGTGCAAGCACAGCTGCAGTCCATATTATGCGACACGAAAGTCAATCGTCGACACAAATGTGGTATATTGCCGTATATAGAGAACTTCGGGCCATTTGCGAGAACCGCAGAGAAGATTTTCCGCAATTCTGACAGGAAGGTTGATCTTGAAAAGTGGTACACGAAGCTTGTAAGCACTATGTTTGAAGCTATTGTTATTCACAGTCGAGAACACCACAAAACGCCACAAGAAGTTATAAAAATGGGTAATTTGAAAAAAATTCAATATTTAATAAAATTGTCTAACTTCAATTACTAATAATTATCGCATATAATAATATTTGTCACACTTTATAGAGAATTTTCATCATCTCTATGATCTTCTTTCGCAACTAAAAATCTCGGTTTTGGATCACGAGCGAAAGGAAGCCAAGCAAAAATATCAGGATGCACTTCGTGCTTATGTTACGCAGTATTTTGGACGACCTCTTGAGAAACTTAATGTAAATTGCCATTTAAAAATACTTTTACGATTGCATAAGAATATGTTATTGAAGAACGTTTATTTTTCAGCTTTTCTTTGAAGGCGTACAAGCCAAAGTAGGGGCTGGTGTGAAAGAATCTGAAGTCAGTTACCAAATGGCCTTCAGTAAGCAAGAGTTGCGACGCGTAGTGAAGGAATATCCGGCGAGGGAAGTTAAGAAAGGTCTGGAGAACTTGTATCGAAAAGTTGAGAAGCATCTATGCGAAGAAGAGAATTTGTTACAAGTAAGTAGAACGTGGGAGAGATGTGTTTTACATTTCCTAGGATTTGACGATAATTGCAGTATAATCCCATGTAAAAAAAACATGAAAATTACTTTCTTATCTATTATAATTGTTTCATTTATTTCTAATATTTCTAGGTTGTTTGGCGCGAGATGCAAAATGAATTTATTGCGCAATATAGAAACATTGAAGAACTAATCCAACGCTGTTATCCAGATAGCAATGTGACACTTGAGTTTACCATACAGGATATTTTAGAATTTTTCTCAGAAATAGCACGATCTCATTAAATTAAAATGCAATTTTCTTTTCATTATTATTTCATTTGACTTAACGTTAATATGATTATTATAACAAGTTTATATATATATATAGAGTTGTAATATATAGGTAGATAAGTACATATGTCTTTGAGTGATATACGAGGGCTATTAAAAAAGTTCCTGAACTTTATAATTTTTGGGGGTTTACTTACAACTTACAACTTAGTCAGCTTAGTCAGAAGGAGATAAAGTTGACTAAGTTGTAAGTAAACCCCAAGACAAAGTTCAGGAACTTTTTGAACAGCCCTCGTATATCAGATATTGCAATCTTTTATCATGAAAAATTGAGTAGCACTCAAACATAATGAATACTTATTTTAACATTACAGAGTAATAGTCAAGTGATGAAGATTAATTTAGCTGCAATATATTATTTATATTCAAACATACGCTTTTCAATTATTGAAATTATATCATTTTTTGGTAAGACATATTTTCATAGAATAGCTCCTTCAAGATAAACATATTCATAAATATGAACTATTTATTGAGGAGAATACAAGTTATTGCGTGTTATACTTGCATAATAAAGTACATAACATCAACAGCTGTGTGGCCAGATTGCTTCTGTACCTATTTTTATCTAAGATTTTCTATAAATATTTATTTGCTTTCAGCAGGCTCCTCGGGTGGGTTAAAGTTAAAGAAGATAACACCTGACGTTTTTATCTGAAAATAAAGTGCAGAAATTACATATTATGCGCATCCATCTAATTTGCAAAAAATATACAAAAAATATTAAAAATATATAAAACTTAGAAATATAATAAGGTTCCATTAATATAATATATATAAAGAGATATATATAAGAGTAAGATCTTATAATTTGATACATTTAACATTATCTGAGTCAATATAAATTTGATACGTACATAAGTTATGGTACTGATTAGGACAACAAGGCCAGTGATTAATTGAACATTGTAAACCTTCTGTCTTGAGTCATAGTGGTCTTTCCATGTCCCACATGGTCCAGGTATGTCATTTATTGTCGCCGGTTTAATATCCAGTGCTTTTGAACTGCTGGAACGAGTGCCTTTACATCGAAAAATTGCATGTTTAGATGAAAAGTACATTGTCTTTCTTATTCTCAGTTTATATACATTTATATGTTATTTTTCGATTTATGCATTTGCGCAAAGACAAACAGTCACAGTTTCAATAATGACAACCAATTCAAATAACAAATTTCTGATAAAATTTTGAGTAGTTTATGCTGTAGACAAAATATCAATGTTAAATATTCGAACGATACAATCCCAAGTCAAAGTTGTATCACGAAAAATCAGAAGCCAAGTCTACCAAAAAGTTAAAGTAAAAAAATAGATTCTCTGATAAATTACAAGATCTCGTAACACAGTTTTACAAGCATTATCAATCCCTGACGATTAAAAAATTGTTACTTTGTCGAAATCTAAAGAATTGGCAGGAAATGTTGATCAAAGAATCCGTCATTAAAAATAGACAAAGGATTACATTATTTATTATCGCCGCGAGTTTGCACAGAGTAATTTAGCGGTGTATGCAGAAACGCAGTTATTATGTAAGGTACAGAGCTGATTGAACCGCGCGATAGAACGAACGGTGAGGCAAAGAAAGTCTTACCGCCTCTGACCAAGTTGCGAGCGATCGGCCGCAACACGTGATTAAGCATTTCGCCGGGATTGTCCTGCGCTCGATGCAGCCACGAAAAATCCGCGAAATGTGACACAAGACAGGTGAAATGTCGGAAAATCGGAGAGAAGCACGCCTGCGAATTTATCGTGCATAGAACATAAGCGTATCCGAGAAAAGCAGTCGCTTGATAAGAGATCACGTGATCGTGAAAGATCATCCGCCATCTCGTGAGTTTGTGATGGACGGAAATGTACACGTACTGTCGATAATTAATCATGTGATAGAAAGAGACAGAAGCAAAACCGAGCCGTCATTGTGTGTTTTTGTACCATATACACATATATGTGTACAGTAGTGGTGCGACTTATATGTGTGAATATATGATACAGGACGAAAAAAAAGTTTTTGCCGGATTTCGTCAAAGTCAAATAATATTGATAAATGATTTAATTATTGGATGGTCGACCGCTTTTGGCACATCCCTTTTAATTTTTTTTTACATAACAAAATATTGTTACAGCGCCTTACTTTCCTGTGCGTTATTATCAACGAATCGTAATTTATAATTATTATAATAACGAAAATTTTCATGTGTTAATTTCATATAATTTATATGTGGAAATATTGCGTGAAGATTTTTTTCAATTACCCTTCGATATATATATATATTTTTTTTTTCTATAAAACGTAGAGGTGTATACTTAAATGTAATAAGAAGGAAAGAAATCTTAGACTTAACTAAAATTATATATAACTTAACTTATGAGCGTTGATCTTAATAATAAATTCTACATCTACTCTAGAAACCCTGAACATAATCAGACATAAATTAAAATAATGATATGTCAGATTATCGTCTTAAATTGTAGAAACCGAACGTTGAGCCGGAACGTAAATAAGTATCGATTATTTCGTAAAAATAATATAATCATCGATGTATAAATAATATTATCCAATGTTGTGTCATGTGTGTATCTGCAACTAAATTATTTATAACATATTGTATGGCGAGGAAAAAAAAATTAAATGTAACCGCTTCACATGCACCTTCCTATTAACGCTTTTTGACACCTGTATTTATCTTAATGGGATTGTGTAAAGGTATCAGAGTGCCAGATAATGCCAATGGTTTTTTTACCCAATTTTACACATTTACATTTTTGTTAACGCCATTGATTCGGGTTCTTCAACAAATAATGCAATTCGACTTTTCTTGTACATTCCCATTGGCCTTCTCGATCTCCTTCAGTAGCGTGTGAAAAATATCTGCAACAGACTATTGAAAAACACATTTTAACGAGAATTCCGTAGTATACCTCGAGAGAGCGGTAAGGTATCCGCAGATGTACCTCATTTTGTTTCGCACTGGTTTCTAGAAATGCCGCGTTCCAAGAGTTTGCTAAACGCTTTCCCTGATCCGTCGTGACCATACGATCAACGTACAGGTCTGTCTTGTTGCCCACTAACACGATCGGAACACTGTAACGAAAAGGATAATATTCGATGTGTAAGAGTCCAGTTCGCGAACAAAATTATGCAAACGCGTCGAGCACTCGAGAATGCAGATACCTACTGGAGCTTTCCGGTGATGTCGAGTAATTTGTCATAAATAATTTGTACAATCTCAAAACTCTTTGAACTGGTTATGCTATACACCAGGACGTAGCCGTGGATGTCCATCGAATACTGAGTAGGAAATATACTATATTCATCCTGTCCGGACGTATCTACTAACTTGAGTTCATAATCTTGACTATTTACTCGTGTACTCTTTGTGAACGCTGTAACATAATGAAAGATCTGTAGTATCACTTAACGCGATCTATATTTCTACAAATTGCGGATTTTTAGAATAAAATGATAAAGATTAATAAATAGATAAAAAGTGTCTCTTACTATTTTCTATCGTAGGCTCATACGAGTCTACAAATTGTCCCTCGACAAACTGTATGCTGAGGGATGATTTACCTGTTAAAAAATTGAACGTACGGCATTAGAGCGTTTGTACGCATTCAAAGTGAATATACAAACACAAGTAAGTATATAAATGTGTCTTTAACAGTTACATAATGACAAATATAAATCTAAATACGCGCTAATGATTTGTGTCCGGTCGCAAAAGAGTTCCAGGTTACACATCCATAAAAAAAGAAAGGACGCCCACACACAAGGTGGTCTTACCTACGGATCTATAGCCCAAAATAGCTATTTTCCTCTGCTTGGGCGGCATGTTGTAGCATTTACAAACTGAAAAGCAGCAAGAATGTTCAGTGAAAGATGATGCATAATCCAGCTAAAACCTGCGAAACAAGGGAAGACTTTGTAACTATCCGGAATAACTATCCTCCTCGCGTTCGTTAGCGTCTCTCGCGGTCGTAACGGCGATAACGAATCTGCGAGCTATCTCACATCGGAGAAACTACAAAAGACGCAGTTGCGTTTCCCTCCGAGGAGAAACTGTGCGAGCTGGGGAAAAAAAAGCGCGTGAATCAGCCCGGGTCAGCGTCGTTTATACGTCACATTTACATATATATTTACGTAACGACGGACGCGTTGCAAAATATGTATATTTTTTTTTCATTTCTCGCGCTGGCGGAGCGTTTTCCATGCGATACGCGGCCTCCGCTCCGACGGGAAAGTAAACAACTTAACGACATTGTTATCGGTGGTAAGCTGGTACATACATGCTGTCCGCAAGCCTGACCGATGATGGATTGGCGATCCCGCGAGAAAACGCTATGAAACGAGGAAAAAATAGAAAGAGAGAGAAAGAAAAGAAAGAGGAAAAGAGGAAGGATACACGCATGCACGTCGGAAGTGCGTCTTACATCGGTGCGTAACGCTCCTTGGATTGACGAAGCGGCGAACGGTTTTTCCCCGGAGGAGCCGCGCACGAATCGACGCTGATCGACGGCACCTTCGCACTTGGTGCCGGAGGGAAAATAACGTTCCGAACTACGCACCGTTTGATGCACGTACTACGGAGTAGTCCGCAGTAGTCCGGGAGTACGGACGCACGCGTACGCGCGATGCACGAAGGGAAAGAGAGAGAGAGAAAGAGAGGGACGGACAAAGAGGGGGAGAGGGGGGAGGGAGGGAGGGAGAGAGAGAGCGAGATGACGTCAATGACGTGTATATAACTCGGCGTCATGTGTCATGTATGCCTCCGCACTTAAGACCCGGCTAGCTTCCGGATGACGCGTTTGACAGTTCGACGCAGTTCGACGCAGTTCGACGTTCGACGGCCGCCGCGAATTGCGGCGCGAGCCAGGATACGACAGTGTCATAATGACACTCGGAGCGGTCGGAGCAGTCGATTAATCGATCGACCGATCGGTCAAGTACCGAATATTCGCGCGTCAGCAGCTCGATCGAATAGGAGCGACGTCCGATGGAATATCTACTGGAATTTCGTGCCGGAAGTGCGCAATTCCGAGCGTAAAAGTGCACGCAGACCGGACGGAACCGCGAGCCGATTGCCCCTCCTTGACCTCCTTCCTTTCAGAAATTTTAGATCGTGATTATACCTTCGCGCTCGTCTCGTGCGAGAAAGGTAGCGACAAGACAGAGGATTCGACTTAGGCTGCGGTCCACTTGACGCTACAAATGCTTCGAAGCATTCCTTTTCTCCTTTCTTTCAATGAAGAAAGAAGGAGAAGAAGAACGCTTCGAAGCATTTGTAGCGTCAAATGGACCGCAGCCTTACACAGTTGTTTGGAGCGACATAATGACCTCGGAGGAACGGCCGACCCACCTTCGACGATTGCCCGAGCTTCACCGACGTCGGGGAGCCGGGAGCGCTCGGCCGCGTGACATAACCTCACTTCGCGAGAGCGCGCTGGCGAGCGTAGGCGTCGCTCATCGGCATCGGCGGTCGACGCCCGCCAGATTATTTTCCGCGAAAATATCGAACGACGTACATATTCTCGCGCGGTCGAAATTGACAACGGCGAGTTGAAATTAAATGCATGATTAAAATGTAGAAAGTTGAAAAAAAGATGAGGTGGGAAAAAGAATGCATCTGAAGCCTTGAGTCTGCTATCGCAATATATTCGCAATAATCGCAAATACTCCGATACTCCGAATATTCCGCGGGCACTAATTGGTCGCTCGGTAGGGATCTTGGGGAGTTCCTAAAAATTCTTTCGGGAGGTCGACGACAAGCGCGTTCCGAAACTCGTCAACTATATTGGAGCTCTATAGTATACGTGACGAAAACTATAGATTTTTTATTGTCAGTATTTTTTATCGTCCACGAACCAATCGGCGCGCTTCGGAGCTTTCTCCGCGACCTTGCGGAGCGGCCTCGAAGTATGGAATGGATATCCAAAGGCTGGGCTGACTGCTGAGAGTGGCTGAGAGAAAGAGACAGTCCACGACACGGTGCGGTGACGAGGTTATTTTGGGTCTGACTGATCTTGACAACCTTTGATGATGTCAAGTCGGAGTTGATAAGAACAATTTGCGTCGTAGTCTTTTTTTCTTATTGATTCTCGCGCTTTAAATATATATTATATATATATATATATATGTGTATATATGGGCCGCGTTTCGCCCGAGGATCGTAATTTATTTTTTCCGGCGTTATTTTATTATTATTTTCTCGCTTGGCTCGTCTGTCTGCTCAGCGTATCCCGATCCACTCGTCATTTGACAATATGATGCCAAATACGGATGTCTATGACAGCCTATACTTGTGAGTAGATTGTCATGTGTAGAGTGCATTTTATATTTTTGATACACAAGATACACGTGCCAAAAAAAAATTGTGAATTGTGCTGTCAATTTGGTTGCTACAACTAGTTGCTAATTTTTGTTACGTCAAGGTATGCCACCCCGGAGAAGTTCTTCGTAGAGCCGGTCGGAACCAAGGTCCTGCTAGTGGTCGATAGAGTGAGTCAGCAGATCTACACTCAAGGTAATTAACAGGCAATTTAATGTGCTTAAGTTAATAAGCCAACGAGATGATAAGATAAATCTTTGCTTCCTTTCGCAGTGGGCACCGCTAGTCAGATTCCAACAACTGCCAGCCGTAGGAAAATATGGGGACTGATAGGGACTATACGCCTTTTGGCGTGTCGTTATCTCATTGTTATCACGGACGCTCAAATGTGTGGTACTCTAGCTGGACACAACATCTACAAGATAGTCTCGACGGACGTGATACCCTATACCAGGTCCTTCCTGCATTTGACTGAGAAACAGGTCCAAAATAACGCCATTTACTTGGAAATGGTGAAGTCTGTCTTGAATACACCATACTTTTACTTCAGTTACACCTACGACATCAGTCACACTATGCAGAGGTTGCATAACACGACACCTGAATTCTTGCAAGTAAATATTCTTGCATGTCTTATATTGCTGTTTTATGCAGCATCATAAGCAGTTGTATAGTAAGAATGTATCGTCATTTAGATGCCGCTTCATGACAGGGCAGATCCCAGGTTCGTATGGAACGCCTACCTCCTGCAGGACCTTAGTGCAAGACCGGAGCAGTATAAATTTTGTTTACCCATTATTCATGGCTGTATCCTTCGATGTGTGTCATATGTCACTTAAATTTTTAAAGATTTATATTTTTTCTGCGATGACCTTAACGAGAGATTCATACAGTTGTCTCATTGAACACGGTGGTCGTGAACGGCGTTGCGTTCAACTGGGGCATCGTCTCTAGACGCGGTATACATCGTGCTGGCACGAGATTATTTTCACGCGGTATAGACGCCACCGGGAATGTGTCCAATTACGTGGAGACAGAGCAGCTAATTGAAGTGAATGGCGATCGTAGTTCCTTCGTGCAGACGCGCGGATCTATTCCTCTATTTTGGTGTCAGGCGCCAAACTTGAAGTACAAGCCAAAGCCGCAGATCAGTCCGCACGAGGATCACCAAAGCGCTTGTGCTCGTCATTTCGATGTTCAAATCTTTCATTATGGAAGGCAGATTCTCGTGAATTTGGTAAGTTCTCTTTTCTTCACACTTGTCTACGATATTTAGATATTAATAAAATTAAAGTAATTGTAAGGAAGTTTTGTTATCAATTTTATTTACATTCTAGATTTGTATTTATAACCACATTTGTATTTATAAACGTACCATATATTTTGAACAGATCGATCAACGTGGACCAGAAGCACTGCTTGAAAATGCATATCGCAATTTAGTCCAAAGAATTAACAACCAAAATGTTCGATATGAGGCTTTTGACTTTCATGCGGAATGCAGAAGACTAAGGTGGGACAAATTGAACACTTTAATGGACCGACTATCCCATGATCAGGAACAGATGGGGTATTTCTTGTTGATGAGGGATGGAGCATTGATCTCAGCTCAGGATGGTGTTTTCCGTACAAATTGCATCGATTGTCTAGACCGGACGAATGTTGTACAAAGTATGCTGGCGAAGAGAGTTCTCAATGAAGTATTGAGCAGGCTAGAAATAGTTAGAAAAGTGGAAGATCACCCTGCGTTTGAAAATCTTTTCAAACAGGTATTGAATTTTTTCAGATAACGAAAATTTAATTTTTTTTTAGACTTTTAATATTAATATGTAAAATTTAATATGAAATAAAATACCATAAATATTCTAATAATATGCTTATATAATAAATAGTCATACTAAATACTATTGAAGTATAGATTGACAGAGAAATTTTGATTTTTTAAATAATAATACTGTTAAAAATAATACTGTTTGAAAAAAATTTTTTATTGATATTTTTAGATTTGGGCTGATAACGCAGATGTGATAAGTATCCAGTATTCAGGTACAGGGGCGTTGAAGACTGACTTCACGCGAACTGGAAAACGCACTAAATTGGGCGCGATGAAAGACGGTTTAAATTCTCTTACGAGATATTATAAGAACAACTTCGCCGATGGATATAGACAGGTAAATAAATCTTGAAAACATTTCTCTCTTTTTCAGTGATGTAACGATATTTTATGTTATACAGGATTCGCTGGAGCTCTTTTTAGGTCGTTACATCGTCCAGGATGGTGAATGTACTTCCATTCAATGTCCCTTGGAATCCGAGCGAAATTGGCGTTATACTACATTCCCACTTGTTTTTTTAGTCGCGTCCTCGATGCTGGTCGCTCACATAATCTTACCATCGCGATACACAACAGAAATATTACTCTATATACTATTCTGGGGCGCCATGGTGGCCGGTACCTTCGCTACCATTATCCACCACGGCAAGCAATACGTCGATAAGCCAAAATTACTTTAGAGTTAATTAATAATTTTATGAGACTTCAAATTATATACATATTGTACAATATGGATATCGATGGCGATAAGCGATTGTAGAGGTATTAGTTTTGCACAGTTATCAATCGGTCGGTACCTCGATTTCTGTATCGCGGCACAAAGATAGATCTCATCGTGTAATTAACAACGCCGATTTCTATGAAATTAACATGTTAATTTCCGGCGGTATTCACATTTCACAGATACAAGCAGTTGTATCTGTCAAATGCGTTTTTATTTGGGTACAAGGTTTAAAGGAGGGCACGGTGTCTATTATAAATTATCATTACGGTGGATTTTGCACTTTCCGCATAATAGATAGTGGAGTCTACTCTCGAACGACATTCGTTCCTTAAGATTCGCTTGACATTTTGCGACAAATTCTTCTGATGTATTGTAAAGGATCACAAGTTTTTAAATCTCTGGCAGGGTAAGTGGGGCGGCCGCAAATAGGGCCGCAATAGGGCTAAATGACAGATCGTTCTTGGTACCCACCGTCCATAAATAACCTGAAGTAAGCGTGAGAACGGTTTCCAGTCCAAGATTGAAAAAAATTCATGGAATCTTTTCAGATTTTTTATTAGCTTGCGTTGGAATTTTCTCGTACACTGACCGGCAGGAATGCCTGGACATTTCGATATGTATATGTATTATGTCATAATACATATACATATCGAAATGTCCAGGCATTCCTGCCAGTAGAGTGTACAAGTCTGAAGTAATTATTTTCCTGATGGTGAATGTTTTTTAAAATAAATATTCTCTATTTAACATACCAAACTTTTATCTTACAATTATTTATATTGTAATGAATATTTTTTACTTTAAACAGAATTTTTCAGAGTTAAAAATAAAATTTAATATCGGCATTTAAATGTAACTTAAAAAATTGAAATTAAACGATTAGTTTTTTTTATAATTTTATTTATTTTATTTTTCGAATTAATTTTCAAAATAAATTTCATTTATTGTACATCTTTTTATATGTATATTTATCTTTTTTATACATTAAACGAAAAAATTCTATTTATAGATTAATTTCAATAAAATTTATAAAATGCCATTGAAAATAATAAATCTTTTTACTTAAAACAGAATTTTTCAGAGTTAAATTAAACGATTATTTTTCGAAATAATAGTAGTAATATTCATATTAATGGAATTTTATTTATTTTACTTTCCGAATTAATTCGAAATGAATTTTATTTATTGTAAATCTTTTTCTATATGTATCTTTTTTTATATTGAATTTTGTAAATATCGTATTCTATTTGAGCGGAAATTTCATTTATAAATTAATTAAAAATAAAATTTTATAAATTTCATGTGCGAATTAAATCGGTTTTCTATAGATATCTTAATGGAGTAAAATATAATTTATAATTAAACTCGAAGTAAATAAATCTTCCAAAAGAGACGTTCCGTAATAAAAGCCAATTCTTTTTACTCGTCTACGTTTTGCGAGTATAGAACAAATGCTGATGATTATTAAGAAACTGGAAAGTTCTTCGATACGCGACCTATATAAATAAAACCGATTTGTATAAATGAACCGAATACATCGCCGGCGACTGGTTTATATTGGAGCGTTACTGATTCGCAAAGTGCTTAAAGTAGGATTAACGTTGTAAATCAAGTCACGGTTTGCGGAGAACGTTTGAATTTTCGTATAGGCATGGAACCTTGAGCCAAAGTATATATATACCGTTTTTAGGATTTACATATATGTACATTGTATTTTATCGTACATCCACGCAGCAAATGCGGCTACAAATTATGTCTATCTATTTAAATGTAGAAAAGAAATATGTCAGACCGAGAGAATATTTTTTAATATTTCAAAGACGTGTGTGTGTGTGTCTCACCGTCTGAAGAAAAAAAAGAAAGGAAAACTCGCGAGTGGACGGCGGACTTCCTCGTCGAACTAACGTTCATGATTTATCCTTCTTGCGGATACTCAGATTGTAACGTGATATTGACTACAAATAGATGAATCGTACGATCAAATGCTGTATACTAAAATATGCCTCGCTCCTCTAATTTATCCATATTTTATCACCAGATTTTTTTAACTCTGCCAAAAGCGGAAGATCGCGGCCGCTTATTTTATCAGTTGGTCCCTTCGAATTTTGTTTCTTAATTTTGTTGAGTTTCGACAATCCTGGTTGCTCCATATCATGGTGATAGGTCAACCGCCGGTTGCGTCCGAACGTAACGTTTCCATTCGGCGCAACCGCTCGTAATCCGCGCTCGTAACACTCGCAATTCGGCCGACGGCAATTTGGCCCGCAAAATGTACGCCCCGTCGTTTATCACGCCGCTATTCTTCCGTCCTGTTTCAAAACCCCCTGCTGTCCTCTCCTTTTTTTTTTCCATAAATCCACGATATAATTTCGGGTTTACAGTAATACGAGTTCTCGCGAGCGCGCGCGCGGCGCGCGAAGGTAGATGGTAATCGTTTATTATTTTGGCGACGACGAAAATCCGCGAGTGTAATTTTTACGCGGGGGGGGGGGGGGGAAAAAGGGGTAGCGCCGGGTCGGAGGGAGGGAAGAAGAGTTACGCGGGTCATTTACGGTTTGTATTAAAGTAGATCGGTCGGAGGACCGGGTCGGGCGCGCGGGCGCCTTTGTCTCGCGGAATGGCGCGAAGCGGCTCTCTTGCGGCTTGCATTTCCAGACACGTAATTCGACCATTGTGCGGCAATTGTGCGGAATTACGATCGCGTATCTAGAGGCATAATTACGCAAAGTGCCATGTACGCGATATTCGCAGCGTTTAAAGTATATTTTATACGAATGGGGCTGACTACAAAATTCCTCGATTCAAATTGCGAATTTTATGCGAGAACTTTGAAAGATTCATTTTTTTCTTAGAAAAAAGATTATCTATCTTTTATATTTAATTGTTGGAACCCTTTTTTAGAACGTGTTATCGGAAACTTTCGGGAGGAATACATTTTCTGTCAATTATAATCGAAATTCTGAAAATGGAGAATGCTATAACTTCCGGAAGGCGTATGACGGAAACAGAGCTAATAAAGGGTTTTTGTCGACCATACTCTGTAGCAGGGTTCGAAACAGGCTTCGAAGAAAACCACCCTAATCGTTGATTGGAAACGCTGAAAGGAAATTGTGCCGATTTCAAATCGCTGACCGGAGCGGGCGCTTTTATATGAGAAAAGGCGAAATGACATGACGCTTTTATGTTTTCTACATTCTCTAGTAAACGTGAGTGTTTATCAGACTTGATTGTTTCCCGATATTATTTTTATTTTGCAAGGGAGTATTTGTAAGAAAAGAAAAAAGTCCAGATACAAGCCGATACAATTAAATAGAAGAGTTAATTGGATTGTTTTTATTAAGAATAGATTATTCATTGATTAATTGCAATATAATTAACAGTATATTTTCATAGTGTTTTTCTCTCTCTCTCTCTCTCTCTCTCTCTCTCTGCACGCGTTGCCGTGCTTTTTACGCACTTGTTGAATTTTACGCAAATATTTGTATTCCATTAGGTATGTTTATTTAATTAATTTAATTCAATTAGCAACGTGCGGGGGTTTTAAAAAAATAAACACATAAGTAACTACTTCTTTTAATTTCAATATACGATTCTTCTCGATTAACAGGATTGAAGCTATAATAGCTATATTATGAAGTAGCGACGCAAACGGTCGCGAACACTATCATAATTTTCCAGTCTTTTGTTCAACCGCGAATTGCTGCGACGTGTCACATAATCGTGGAATATATGGGGCGTTCGATTATGCGAAATATTAATACAGGACGCTTACAGAATGGTGCGAGAAGTAGATCCTACAAAGACAAATTAAAAATAATATAAATAAATAAATATAAATACACTTTTTTTTAAAGATTAATATACCGAAGTTGCGTATCTCTATAGATAAATTAAATTGCAACAAAACCAGTTTTTCGATTTTCATTTTATGCGCATTTAATCTCAATTATAGTCGCATCTTTCCAATTGATTTATTTGAGCTCTCACATATACGAAACATAAGTGAGAGCCTGTATGTTCACGCACAACTGACGGATCCTTACATTTTTTCTAATAAGTGCGATATTTTAACCAGAACACGAGGAAAAAATTTGATTGCATAAATTCGAAGTCTGATTCAACGAGAAAGGTACGAATCAGATACTTATAATTAAGTCCATTAAATATTCTAGCTATAAAATATCGATATAATCAGAAATTCAATTACAATACAGAATTATGTTTGATGTGATCAGGATGTTTGTATACATTATTGTTGGTGCAATCAAAATATTTTTCTCAGTGACTGAAAACGATGATAATTTTGATATATCGCTGACTGAATTTGCCAATAATTCTTTAAATTGACATCAACATCGATTTTTAATGGCTCGTTAAAAGTCCAAGTAATTTAACAATCCACAGTGTTAATAGATGATAATAGAAAACAAATAGCATTTAAGAGGCCGTTGAAAATTTCATGAACGTTGTAAACTAGGGAATGTAATTAACTGCAACCTTAATACTAGGAAACTAACAATAATAGTTCGTTGCTTATTGGACGATGTTACTACTAAAATACATCAATAAGATAAAAATTTTAATTTGCGATTTATTCGCAAGAACTAAATTTTGTTAGATGAGAATAGTCAAATATCTTTTTCGGTTTCTTGCGTCAAGATTTTTCTGCGCCCACAAAGTCCATCTTTTGTTTTACTTGTTAATTTCATTATCGAGCGTCCTTAGTTGTTTATTCACTTATTTTCTATTTTTCTCGTCAAGTCTTTTTCTGCCTCTCTTATATCAAATCTTTTTCTATTAAATATTGATTGTGCGCTTGGAGTAAAAATAAACAAATGTCATACAGTAGAGAATGAATTTAAAATACAGCCTCGGAACATCCGTATCACGAAAGTGATCGCAGCCGATACGTGCGTAAAGGGTTCATATCGAATGCGATCTCACGCGTGGGACGCACATGTGTCGAGATCGATTTATAAGATCACAAGAGGTGCCGGGGTGACCATAATTCATTGTGATTCGCATCTCGGTATCATCGCTTCATAATTTTTCAAGCACGGCCTGTAATTGTAGGACGTGCGCGCGTGTATTGTCGTGCGGCGAATCATAACTTAGCAGCCCCACGCCACCGACCGACCGAGCGAAGAACACGGTGAACAACGCGAAACTTCATATTTCACCGAGTCGACATACACATCGGACTTTCGTACTCGCGTTTGCTCGAAAAAATTCGCGTTTAAAGGATTAAATTAAAATAACACACAGAATAAAACACAGAATTCATTTTTGTGCAATTCATCCTTTTGGGTGAATTATATCGGAATAAATAATGAGAGAAGAATGAGTGATTATAATTGCGATTATATTATCATGAACAAAATAACAGTAAATCTGAAGGTAATAATAAAGGTAATAATAAGGTAATAATAAGTGTATTTATGTTGCATATTTCTAAAAACAAAACTAAATGAAACGAATTTTTAATCACGATTATAAATGCGTTATTAACATTTTAATATCGGTGTGTCAGCACAGAGCGAGCTTTATTCGTGAATCTTATTCGATTTGAAGTAATCAATTCGCTGGTTAATTATCTGGTGCCCCGCGTTCAATTCGCTGGTTAATAATCTGGTGCCCCGCGCTTAATTCCGTCGCGGTTGATTCTCGCGTAGCGCGATTTCACGCGCGATTTCTACCGCGTGTCAGCCCGCGTGTGGCCAGTTTCACCGGCTCTTCACCCGTTTATTTTCACTCATCGACAGCGTCGAACGGCGACCCGAAAACACGCCTGACAGACGACGTCATTTCCGTGAGCGGAACCGAAAACTTCGGTGGCTTTGAAATCCTTGACAAACGCTCGCCGGTAATTGGATTCGTTTTATGAAGTTCCAACGAAACGCCGAGATGACCCTCCACACCTGCATTCCGCTCTCCCGCCCCCCCCACTCACCCCCTATCGTTCTCCAGCTCCGATCGCTATTAATTGGGGATGGCGGCGGATGAGTCGACCGTTTGCGGGGCGCGGACTCGAGGTCGGGGTGATTAATTTGATTCAATTACAAACCGGAGCAGATCCGGGGCATCGATTTTATTACCATTCCGCCGGCATTCGTTCCGCCGTTCGCGATCCGTCGATTTTTCTCACTCCGCAAAAAAAAAAAAGACGGGAATTCCGAGGGCGACGACGGGATTGACTTTCGGAAGTATCATCTGAATTTCGCGATCATTAGTTAAGCACGAATACGCGACTGTAACGAAACCCCCAAAAAGTTTCGGAGATCGGATTAATATTGGATCAATAAAATATTAAAAGAAACATTTACTTTACATCCATATATCTTCCTCTTGTTGTACATACACGTAATCTCTTCCTTATCAAAAATCTCCGAAAGAAAGCTGCTCAATCGATACAGAGCATCAGTTACATCTTTGTTACAATTTCGCATATTAATTATAACATAGATGCAATGTAACTGATGCTCTGTGTCGACTGGATGTCTCTTTAATCTCTCAAAGCTCTTAAAAAACGAGATCGATTGTCTTTTCCTTTTTAATTGTCTCGCATATCACGCGCTCGACGAGGCGAGCCTGGGTATTTTTCGTTCTCTCTCTCGTCTAGATCTTCTGAAAGAAGACACGCTCCAGCAGCCACGCGGCACGCGCTCGTTCGCGAGATCCGCTCGCGTACACAATCGCGCGCCCAGCACGTATGCGGCGTACGTATGTACGTCGGTTACGTACCTACTTACGGCGGGTTCGGTGATACATGGAGGTCGCACCTAAATTTCCCCAGAGAGTCATTCGTCTCTCGGCTACTCTCTCTCTCTCTCTCTCTCTCTCTCTCTCTCTCTCTCTCTTTCTCGCTTTCTCCCTCTCCCCTTCTCTCTGTCTCTTCTTCTCAGTCCCTTGCTACAGAGTCTCTGTCTCTCCCTTTCTCTGCCGACTTTCGCGCTTTCCTCCCAGGCCTCTTCATCCCTGCTGTCCTCCGACCAACCCTTCCGCGTTCCCCCGAGCGCTCATCTGGCCAATGTGTATTCCGCATTCGGCGTTGATTCCTGCTAGCTCGCCGCACTCTCGAGCCCCGAGTCCACGTGGAATTATCAAGATTGCGGTTCGCGGAAACGGCGCTAATGGATTTCGAGATATTACCCCGGCTGTAAACTATATATACGAAATAACGCGCGTGTGTGTGTATGTGTGTGCGTGACTGGGTGTCTGTGTACATTTATGCGGATCTATATACATTTTCGACAGGTATCAAAACTATTTAGTTCGAGTCACGAAATAAAAGTTCAAAGCTGTAATTTCCGATTATTTAATTAATTATATCCTTTTGTAATTTGCGAGTCGACTGTTAATTGAAAATATCATAATAGATATAATGAGACAATATTCCTTAGCTGTTTCTATTTTGCCTCTCTTTACTTTGTTGATCGAGTCTTTTCTACGAAATTTTCTATATCTCCGAAACCCTTGCCTTGGCTATTTTCCATTCGAAAACACTCTTTAATAATCATTTTTACAACTATTACATTTACAAAATGGATATTTTACATTTACTTTTTATTTAAATTATATTTTTCTTTAGAACTTTATTTAAATGTTCTTTTACGTCTATATATCTTTCAGCATTTACTAGAAAATACAAAGAAAGAAAATATTTTTTATATGTGAAACTGAAAGAGTTAAAATGTCATAACATTGTAAGCACGTAACACGTAACACCGGAAAGCAGCTTGTAACACCTTCCTTCCAAGGTGATCGCGGAAGTGGATTTGTAGCGGAGGGACCTTTTACGCGTGTCACCCTTTCGCTGGGCGCGAATAACCGCGGGTCGTTGTAAGAGAGACTTTCACGTGTGTATGTATGTAAAGATATGTGTGTTAGGTATGTGACTCGTAATACTGAACCTGAAACGGCAGTATAAAAGCCTGGCGCGGAGGGCGCGGTGGTTCGCCACAATTTCCTCGGGATCGACGCAGCCGGTGTTCTTCAGCTTATTAAGTTTTATGAAGGGGCCCGTTGCCAAGGATACTGAAAAAGGGAAGAAATGACAGACGGCTCAGAGCCTGTCCAAATTTACAAAGATATAGGTCGCAGCGTGATTTTATCGACTCTAAAACCGTAAATTGCGCTCGTCTGACCACTCGTGTCTTTATCTACTTCGAGAACGCAATGTAGAATAAATGTAGTTTTTGTTATCAACCAAGTGATGACTGCGATAAAACTTATTTTTCTTATCTTTCTTTTTTATCTTTTAATCTTGGAAAGATAAGCATTATCAGTCATCACTTATTCGATAACAAAAACTGGATTTAATAATATTAAATTGTGTATATATGAAATGCTTCGTATACATATGTAGAATACTTCTTATATAATATCGAAATAACTCCTGTATTATAAATTTAATTTATTTTATATTTCTTTGAATATTTACTTAATTTATTTATATAATTCTGTATTAATTTAATTTAATTTAATAAATTTAATTAAAATTTCATTAAAGATATTAAATTTATTAAAGTTTAATATTTGTATTTATTTCTCTCTATACAATCAAACACGGTCGACAATAATCATTGTGAATATTTGACTCTTCGTATCTTCCATTGAATTACTCTTTTTAATTTCCTTTTATCATTTTTCTAAACATATATGCTAAGTTTTAATAAAATAAACTTGATATTACAATTTGTTCTATCAACAAATCTACGTTCTCAATAAAGACAGCATTTGCCATATCTTCGTATTAAAATAAAAAATACAGTATTATAAAATAAAAAATTTATTTTTGTTGGTTCGTTATCTGACCTGTTCCAAAATTCGACATATCACGGACAAGGACTTAAGGTTAACATCTCAACCCTCGGACAAACGTCGGATCTGAAATATCCATATAAACTCTGCTCGGTTAAACGAAGCAATTTGTAGACGATCTTCCGCGCCCACGCGATCCCGCTGATTCATGAATTAAACAGCGCCGCTTCGTTTCCACCTTTGCGTGTGTGCGAAAATAGCGCAGAGGGGTTGTTGCTTTGTGCACGCGTACGCGTTCGCGTTGCCCCGCTGCTCAATGTTCTCCTATCACCACGCACAAAAATGGCGAAAAATGGCCGGAGCCAACAGGGAGGAAGATGAAGTCGGTCCAATTACCAACAACCTGCCGGGAATTTGGATATTGCGCTTCCCTCCGTAGTGGATTCTTCCTGGCTCGGAAAGAAGTTGAAAAACGAAAGAAAAAGAGTGACGCAACAATATAGTTGTGGAGATGTTTCCTCCATTTTTATGTCGAAAATTAAATATGTATTTCTTACGACGGAATTGATTGATTTTGCAATCGCTAATTACGAAAATTTATAATAATCATTATTATATTATAAAAAAGTAAAATCTATCTGAAAATTTATGAGAGTTACAATATAGTTTCTATTTCTGCTTTTAATATTTAGCATTATTCGAAAATATTTAGCTTTATTTATAAAAATAAGTAATTTATATGCATTGTAGATAATGTCATCCGACTTGTATATTATAGTTTGTTATTGTAGTGATACCACGGTCTTATATATACATATATACATATATATTTATACAATACATTTTTCATAAGAGCGTCAGGAAATATGCAACGATATTCAAATGTTCGCTTAGATTAGCAGTATCACTCACGGCCTTATAAAAAACATTAAAACATTATTGAAAAATTTATTGTACAAATAAATATCGAATGAAGTTTTGTTCCATATATTATGTCCATATTACTTTGACGTCATATATTATTCACGATGGTGTGTGCTGACAGCTTCGCGATAATTTATTTGTTATATCCGCGCTTGATGGATCTGCCGTAACGCGAGCGCGATGGTGGAGCGGTATTTTCGTAAAAATACCATTCGGCAATTTCTCCGCCACGGGGAAATGCTGAAACAATTGATAGAATAATATTTAGCAATCGAATAACCGCGTGCTTATATAAACGTGCAATGTGTTCTCGAAATATTTGTTGTTCTTCAATAAAACGTTAACCATCCCCCCTCTCGTTCCCCGATAAAACCTAGTTGGCTATTTTTTATCCATACTCGTGCACCGGCAACGCCACCAAGGTACTATACTTGCACCAGTCGAGCGGCGAACAAACAAACAGAGTTTACACGTAGTATGAAAACGCGAGCGAGCGGTCCGTTGATTACAGAATGCAATTAATTAGCGATTACTTGCCGGAACTCGGCTCTGAGCGGCTGGATATCACTGCCGGGGTAAAGTTTCCGGAATCTGCCGAGTGTCCGTGCTTATCTAGCCGGGGGGGGGGGGGGGGGGTGAATAGACTGGTGCGGCGAATAGCCGCCGCCGAATAACTTTGGCCGGGACTTTGTCGCAAGACATTGTCGACCATTTCGGCTAACGCTCGTCACATTACATCGTACACCGTACGTATAGTATACCGGCCACCCACACTGTATCTCGTCAATTTACCCGAAGTCCCTGTGATGCGCACCGACATCAGCAAGACGACAGTGCGACCGCAAGACAGCATCTTGTTCCTTGGTGAAGCTCTCGAGATCCATCCGCCAACTTGAACAATGTAGGGACGTAGGAACCACAACTGCAATTTCACAAACAAAATTTGCTGAGGTTTCATTTTCTTAATTGGTAAAGATTATATTATCGATATAATCTGAATTAATTTTGTCAGAGGCAGGATGAGTCTTTCACAAGAAAATTTGAAGAATAGTCAAAATATCTCGCAATGGTTAATATTTGACTAACATTTCACGGATATATTCCTAGATATGTTTGAAATTGATATTTTTTTTCATGTTTTGATATTTCATATTTCGTTGTTGCATAGTTTGTGATTCAAGCACAACTGAGGTTACTGATGAAATAAGATCCATTAAGGGAATATGCTATCCATTCACGTCCATTTATACTCGAAATTTAATTTACGAGAAACTTTTCGATACGGAATGCGATCAGAATACTTTGGTAAAGAATCCGGAACTTTGAAGGCGGCATGAAGTTATCGAAAATATTCAAACTATTATTTGCTATTTTTTGAATAGCTATGCACAATCCGGTTCAAGCTTGTTGCACAATTCAATTAAATAGTGTACCGTACACCGTACAAATAACGTAAATGAGTTGCAAGCGGTTTCTCATAAAAGTTTTTTTCGCGATTATTATCCGCGTCAAAAAGCAAAACGAAACAGGGCCCGTTTTGTGTGCGTGTTGCGCGTATATGCGTAGAAAATTTTTCGCGAAAACTTCGCTTACGTGCAACTTAGCGTACGTGGTGTAGACGAGGCGAGGAGAGAGACAGGGAAGCGTCGGGTGGTAATTACTCTAATGACACTCGGGGATGACGTCGCGGTTTATCTCCTCCCGCCGTCGTCGTTGTCATTCTCTCGTACGTGTGAGAAGGATGTGCCGAAGTTTGTCGTTTCAACATCCGTGCGGTATTCGACGATCGTCGCGTCCTCGCTCCCTCCGTTAGTCACGTGTCGATTTTCCGGATACAATTAAGGTCACAATTGCGCGTGACAGCAATCCCCCTCGGTCCCCTTCCTTTCTTTGGGAGATGCTTGCCGTCGTAATTGTTTAATTCGCTGGTGACGGGGAAGGAAAGAGAGAAAGAAAGAGAAAGAGGGATCTGACAACGTATCAACAGTATTGGCCGACAGTCTTATCGATATCATGCCGTAATAGAGTTTATATAGAGCAGTACCTATATGAGATTTTTACGAGCATGATGAAAAAAAGAGATTACGGAATTGCGTCTAAGTCAAACAAGTTATCGCATGAAGTTGAGTACTTTATGGCTTGTTTTAAGATTAACTGTGATAATATTTACATGTGACTTGTGATAGTGTCTTTTCTATTTTATTTATTACAAGTCCTAGCTATAAAATTGAAATCGTAAAATCATTCAGTGATATAGTGACTTCGTTACGTGACGTTACGTGACGTCGCAATTTTTCTAATAAATGCTCTAATAAACATTATCTAAACCTAACAATCTTAATTTGATCATATTTATTTATCATTTAAATTATTTTAAAAAATATTTTTTTAGCAATATTTATCGTAAAGTGCAATTTTTTCGCATAATTTAGTGCATTTGTATATTAATATTATAATATTTGTTATCTACATAAATTTAATATAATTATATTATAATAATTTTATATAATAATATAATTTATAATATATAATATAATATAATAGAAAGATTATGCAATAATGTTATATAATCTCTTCCCCCCTTTCTCTCTCTCTCTATCTCTTTCTCTCTCGCTCTCTCCTCTCGAGCAAACATATTCGGGGAACATCAATCACTTTTTGTCTAAACAATATATTTAAAATTTTTAGTAAATAATAAAGCTAACTTAGTAAAAATATTAAAGATTATTCTGTAGTTTCTAAACACAGACTTAAGGGGATCCTGGACAGGGGACAATTACCGACAAAAACAGTCAGGTGTCGTTCTTTGAAACGGCTTTATAGATCGCAAAATCCTTTTACAGGAGTAAAGTATAGGTTATACTAATGAAGAGTGGGAATGTAAAAAATTAGTGATAATTGAAAAAAAATGTAAAAATGCTGTCACCTCATAACCATATTTTAGAAAATTATATCGTTTGAGTTTTATTATTGTTATCTTGGTCGCAACACGGACCAAGAATAGCGTTCTAATTTTAAGTCTGTGTTTTCGTTAGCACTTACGTAACATGCGATATGTGTAACAATCCATTTTTTTGGGCTAAAAATACGAAATTATTACTTTAAGTAATTATAAATTATAATTTTCGCATTAATTGCAGATAAATTTGTTATTATAAGCTCATTATCATATTTTTGAATTAAAAGTTCATTAAATAATAAATAGACAAAAAGATGGAAAATATTATAAATTTTTTATCATCTGTCAGCAATTGAATAATCTTTGGATTTGACAATTTATCAATTTATCAATTAATAATTAAAATATGTCATTAGACTCGTGAAAATGTCAACAAATTAATAAACGGCGATACGAGTCAGGCGCGGTACGTGGTGCGCAAGTAAAGAAATTAATAGTTACAGAAGTAACGAATTACAATGTATATAATATACATATACATATATTCCAATTTAATAATTAATAATTAATTAATAATTCGGATAACAATTTCAGAAAACATTTCGACAGCATCGAAGGCTAAAGATAATGTAACAAGCGCTTATGCACTGTCACAAATGTTAATTCTCAGTTATCGTTATTTTTTTTTCCAATGATAAAATGGCATTTACTATCTTAATGGTGTTCATTACCGCTGATGTGCCGACATGTTTTGGCTGATCAGTCACGGTTGCACTAAGAGACTACATTATCTTGCAGAGAGAAGCACGAGACGCACACGTGGGATACCCCTACCGCTGTGACATATTAATAACGCACTTGTCGGCGATCGTCGAATGGGCACTCGAGCAGTCGGCTGTACACCGAAGGAATAGATGGTCGGGCTGATTGACTGACTGTCAATTCGTCGGCAAGGGCCCGCGGTGACGATCGATCGTTGCTTAGTGAAATTATCGACTTGCCTCCGCTCACCTTGAATTAGGCTTACCTTGACACACCTGCGAAATGCAGATACATCCGTCCATCGTTCTCTTTTTGCTCGCGGTGTTCTCTACATGCTGTTTGGCCACCAATCAGACCGTGTTCGTGAATACCACTAAAACGAAATTCAAAATACTTGGTGTCTTCGGGCATCTTGGCAAGAGTCACTTCGACGTATTCAAGCCGCTTCTGGAGGAATTGGCTCGAAGAGGCCACGAGCTCACTGTGATCTCGTATTTTCCTAGACCCGACAATGCCAAGGCGAAAGAGCCGCTGCCCAATTATAAGGATATCAGTTTGGTGGATCCCGAGGTCGGTGTCTTCGTGAACGTTGTGGATCTTAAACAGATCAGTCACCCGTGGTACCGTCCTCTGATGGATCTCTACCTCTTGAGATCCATGGCAGATCAGGCGTGCGGTAGCGGTCTGCGGATTCCGGCCATCAAAGAGTTCCTTCAAACCGACGAAAAGTTCGACGTAATCCTCACCGAGAACTTCAACACTGATTGCTTTTTGGGTTTTGTTCATCGATTTAAAGCACCTTACATGGCCCTGTCGTCGCATCAAGCCATGCCGTGGCCCAACGACGACATGGGCAACACGGACGATCCTAGCTACATCCCGATAATAGTACTTGGCTTCACTAGACCTCTGGCTTTCTTCAATCGAATGCAAAATGCACTGTGGCTGTTAGTGTATAAAGTGGCCTACGAGTATTGGTTCCGACCGATCGATCAAGTCGTCGCCAACGAGGTCTTCGGCCCGGATCTTCCTAAGCTGAAAGAACTCGCTCAACAGTCGCAGGCGTTGCTGCTGAACACCCACAGTAGCATTCACGGCAGCATACCTCATCTGCCGAATGTAGTGGAAATCGGTGGGCTTCACATTCCGTCCAAGATCAACCCGCTGCCGAAAGACATAGCCGAATTCCTTGACAACGCTCATGAGGGAGTGCTATATTTCAGTTTGGGCTCCATGATCAAGATGTCTACGATGCCACCAGAGAAGCTGGATGCAGTATTAAAGGTGATTGGCTCAATACCGCGGAAAGTGATTTGGAAATGGGAGGCTGACGAGCTACCGCGGAAGCTGGACAACGTTATGGCCAGAAAATGGCTGCCCCAGTTCGACGTGATAAGTAAGTAAAAAAAAAAAAAAAATATTCCTTTCTTTTTTTCATAGGATGACACGTGCTCAAAACTGAGTCGTTGTATTAGACATTGATTAGACTCTGAATTAGCTCGATCATCGCAAAAACACGAGATTAATCATTGACTGCTACGTTGGGATAAGAAATTTAAGGTCATTCTCTTCTCAATATTTTAATAATTTCACGCAGAAATCCTTTTTGCTTTTATCTGTTATATGATGCGATGTTATTTATTAAATTTAAATTAGCGATTATTGTGATAAATGGGAATAAAGCGCAAAATTGAACGTTATAAAATGACGATAAACAAAATATAACAATCTGTAGGACGTTTCAAAGTGAAGTGTGCTTGTTATATCATTCACATCCATGTGATGATTGCTAGATTTTGCTTGTAATGCATAACATGACGCATAGACTACGTATATAGCATGTTTCACGTATGTGTGGCAAGATTCACGTACGCGTAGCATAAAAACATCAAATGCGATAACAGTGAGAGTTAAGTCAAGATTTATAAAAGACTACATATATGAAATAAATGAGAATTGAGTATCAACACACAAAATTAGTTTATCGTAATTGCGCTGTACATAGTTCATTTCAGAATTTTTAATCACAATTTTAGCGAAGAGTTCTCTGACGAATATGAGCAATATAAAGTTTTGCTATACAAAAAAGCATACTTTTAACTTATTGCAAATTGTTTTAAGCACTGTTATTTTTTTTGCATTTTGTGCAAAAGCACATGCAAGCACAGCGCACGAATCTTACGGTTTGATATGTAAAGATAAATGCGTAATCTTGAAAGAAAACCTAGAAATTCGTTATGTTAATATTCATGCGCGCGAGTATTCACACAGAAATACGATGTTTAATAATTATAATCAGCTGTCGGACGTTTCAAAGTGCAGAAGTGTGCGTGTTACATCATTCACATAATAATAATTAGATTTTACTTATATGATTTTACTTTGAGACAGAAATTATAAATTTGCATCAAATTTATAATGTTTGTCTCAGTAGCTCAGAAGGAATAGTAACCACT
Organism: Temnothorax nylanderi; assembly: GCF_030848795.1. Classification (NCBI taxonomy): domain Eukaryota; kingdom Metazoa; phylum Arthropoda; class Insecta; order Hymenoptera; family Formicidae; genus Temnothorax; species Temnothorax nylanderi. The sequence goes on along the minus strand of NW_027249365.1, from coordinate 62,587 downwards.
TATCTTATAAAAGTCTTAATATTTACTTAACTGCGTCGATTATACAACGATAACAAGATCGCAGCTTTAGAAAGATACGTGCGGCAATCTTGTTGGCATATTCATCGCGAATGATTAATATCGAGTAGGAAAAATAGTTGCACGGAATATTCTCATTAAATATAACTTCTTACTCACATATTTTGTATATTTACACGAACAAATCGAGTTTTAATCTAAAGTGGCATATGAGTCTGTCAAGAATATGAATATGAAACAGTATAAGTATATTATAACAAAAATAACGGTATAAAATAATATCAACATATTTGGTTTTATCTTGTTACTAATGTTGTTACTAATAGAGGAAGCCAGCGAAAACGGAGATAATAAATACGACGAGTAGCATACAAGGAGTCTTTTTGCCGGACGGCAATTACAATCGTAATGATAATTTACGCAATGATTTTTACCTAGCAATTTAGATGCGCGGTCACGCCGGAGATGACGCGTCCTTGCGTCAACAATCGCGTCGATCGCGTGACAAATTTGCGGCGTCGATTGCGGTCGCAGGATAATTCTGCCTCGCGACAGCCGTTTCCGCGAGTAGCGATCGCGCTTTTACAGCGCCGGGCCGAGCCAGCCCAGCCGCGCGCGCGGATTTGCAATGGTAATGCCTTGCTAAAAATTTCACCGGGTCGTTTTAGACACCGTTTGACATATTTTATTGCCTCCGCATCGCGCGCGCGCTCGATGATCGACGGCCGCACCTGCGCGCGCGGCGCCCGTTTTTATTTTTACCCCTATATTTTTTTCGCCGTTTTTGCCTTTTTATCTCGTTGTTCGCGGTTAAACTGTACCACCGGCGTAACGCGTGTTTTCGTTTCGTTCGTACCCTCCTTCCGGTCTCGCTCTCTCTGTTCTCTCTGTTAATAATAATATCCCCTCCCCCTCTCCTCCCCCCTTACCACCGGCCGGCTTTGCGCGTTTTCGTGACACAAAATTCAACGCTAATGGGAGTTTATTGATTACCGCGGTTACCCCTTTGTATTTGATAACCGGTTTTGGGTAATCTTTTCTTTGATCTATGCTGCTCCAGTTAATGCTTTGCTAAAAATGTCACCGTTGATTAATATTCGGCAGACTAATTATTTTTCATAAATATTTACTTTCTAAAATCAACTTTTTATAAAGAATGATATCATCACATCATCAGTTTCGCGATATTTAATTGCACACACGGATATTCACAGATACATGTATATAATCAGGTTTTTTCTCAACTTGTCAGCAGAATATTTATGATTTTATTTACAAGACATAAACTTCTCTCTCCATTTATAACGATCAAAGCTCGAACGCCACTTCTCATTGAATTATTCTTTGTTAGACCGCGTAACACAATCGCCATTCGTAATTCTATGCTGAATCGGATCGCCTTACAGCCCATAAGCGTATTCCTGTCGACGATAGTATCGCTCTACTATTATGCGAAACGTAGGCTCGCGTGTATTCTAATGCAACAATACTATGCGATCGCAATTGCAGCCGCGCGCTGCAGTATAGCAGCTCTCTGAGAATAGTATTCTTTAACGGGAAAAAGAGTCGACTTTAATCGACTTACGTGCAAGAACGTCAAAGCCTCTCTCCTATTCTTACATTTCTTCTTTAAGATAAGTATAATATAAATAATAGAAGGAAAATCGGGGAATTAAGGTAATTATATAATTGATTATATAATTATATATTATAATATAATATATCATAAAAATATATTATATTATAATTAATCATAATGTAGTGAGGGACCGTCGTCTCGTCCCTCTAACGTTAATGCGGGTGCCTGATGCATAGGGAAGGGAAAATAGTATCTCTCACTCACTTAATGTATATGAAAGTATATTTGAGTACAAGAGCTTCAGAGAAGCTGTTTGGCAGAAATAATATTCCGCAATCACACACACAACTCGCAAATGTATCATAAGACGTTATTCGTACTTCCGTAATATCTCGCGCCGAGCTCACCGCGTACGTGCTCTGTCCACGGGCTCTGCCACACGACTCCCCTCTCTTCCTACCATCCAGGGCCTTCTCGACTCGCGCCCTCTCTTGCCGACCATATTTACTACAATAATCAGAAAATTAGCAACGTCAGCATAATATGATTATAAACAAATCTGTTAATTTGCCTAAAATGTATTGCAATCGATTGGTGTTAAATTAACTCAAGTGATTTCCAAGAATATTTCTGTTGTTTATATTGCATCATAACTAGATTTATTTTGCGATTATAAAATGTCAAAAAATGAATTGTCAGATTCTTGAAATATACTTTCATAAATTCCACATTAGTGAATACGAGAAAAATTTATAACAACGCGCACATTATATATATGCATTTTTTGAAAGTAATTTAATAAATTCGTAATAGAATATCGATATTGCCGGTGTCATAATAATATATAAGTAATTTTGATATTGGAATAATATAAAATTGAAATAATATAAAATAATTCCAATGAATGTAATCGGGATATATTAAAGTTATAATTAATAATGTGCTATAGATTTTTATACTATATTTGGTACTAAAAATTATATTTAATTTACCTATGTACATATTTTTCGTCTCTCTCTCTCTCTCTCTTTTTCTTTTCGCCTCTTCGTTTTTATTTAATATATTATTATAAAAGAATGTTGAATTATTATAAGTATAGCAATAGATAAATATAATAAATAATGATAATAATAGATAAAAGAAATTATTTGAAAATTTCGACAGTCACACAAAATATGTTCAGGTTACTTGAGATTGTATAGAAAACACTTTGACTATATAACATGGACTGCTAGCAGCAACTTTATAGACTGGTAGTTAACCCATGCAACGGTACAGACAGAGAGGGACTTGTATCTAACATCTTCGATATTTATATCTCTTCCCCATCGACCAAAGACCGGCAAATTTAAATATATTTTAAGTTGTATCTATAGATGCATTCCGTTTCACGCATGATGAGCATAATGCATTATTTATCCTTGTTGTTTACTAAATGTTAAACAATTGTTTACATTCAGTAAACAACAAGGATAAATAATGCATTATGGGTTAATTAATACCAGTCTGAAGTTGCTGCTAGCAGTCCATGTTACATAATCAAAGAGAAAAGACTAGAAATCTAGGCATGACATACAAATCGTTAAAAATTCCCACGTGAGGAACAACGAATCCGTATTGTTATTATTTCTATAGAATGCATCTCGAACATTCGACTCGTCGACGTCTATCGGCTATGACCGCGAGAAATTGGAATACTTCCGGCAAGAGCGGGGATTCCCAGCCAGCGCGCGCGGTCAAACTAATCGCGCCGAATTGCGGCGGAATCGGTCCGCGTGCGCGAAACATCGAAAGCGGCTTTTGAATCCCCGAATCCCGGGGTAGCTACGGTATTCAGTCCGGGCCACGCGGGGTTGAGCGTCAAATAGTTTTGAACGGTCAAACCGGAAAACGGCTCCGGCATATTTGAGGAGCTTTCGGTGCTTCTGAAAACGATTCGCGCCAATCTGGCGAATAGCGATACACAGACGAATGTCGGGTTAATTGGCCGGCAAAGTCGACATTGAAGAGGAATACCTTCTACTTTTAAATTTTTATCAAGAGAAAGAAGAGAGAGAAAGAGATATCGCAGCGTGTACACATTTTGTATTACATAGTAAAATTAAATAATTAATGCTGAATGATGTAATTCTCCTTATACATAGGTTATTCAATAAGAAAAATACAGCAGAAGATAATTTATAATACAGTAATATTTATTTATGGATTTATTGAAGCATCAGACTTGCAATCCAATTTTAATTAATTTTTATAACGGTATATTCGAATAATTGTTATCTGTACTCTCAAAATATAAAAGTCAAATTTTTTTATTAATGTATTGTTTGATAAGATAATAATCAATGTAATCATGTTTCCATTGCACTCGATGAAGACAAGTGTTTTGTTACTATGACCGATATTCATAGTCGGTTCTTATATTTAAGACCGTCTTAAGTACAATCTTAAGACGTCATGAACCAATCACAGAGCTGTCTCCAGCATCCCCTTAAGACATTACTTAAGACGGTCTTAAAATAAGAACCGACTATGAATACCGGCCTATATCTATTTATCTTACTCTCTAAATCTGAATCAGTGAATATATAGTCACTGATTCAGATTTAGAGTATCTATTAATTAAAATTAAAGGTCAAATTGCAAAATCGAATTGCAGAGCAAGTAATTACTTTGTCTTTAATATAATCTGTTATTTATTTATATTAATTTAAAAGTTGCTATAACGATGTTTTACAACATATAGAGTGTTATAGTTTATCAAATTTTATTAATTAGACAAATAGAACATATCCCACACAAATAAGAGCACGTATTGCGATTTAATTTGGAGTATTTACGTAAGCTTTCAACGCAAAGTAATGATATAACATCTGATACAAAAAGATATCTACAAAAAAAAACTTATTAGATAAAGTTAATCGGAAGATTATCACAAGATGATGTCTCTTGTTACGTCTAGCCGCCAATCTATAAAAAGAAAAAACTTATCAGTATAAAGTTAATCAAAAAATTATCACAAGATGATGTCTCTTGTCATGTCTAACTGCCAATGAGTTTTTAACTCTCGTTTGTTCCAATTCGCTCCAATAAGGAACTCCAACTTTTTGCCGACTCATTTTCAGCTAGTCTTCTTCAACTGGCGATCACCTTTCGGCGACCGTCGTGTAAATTTATTCGCCTGGTAACGTGTCTCGAATACTTCGACAGTTTTAGTGCTCGGATCATTTGCCTGAACGGACAGTGCGCCTACTACGAGTCCCTCAGGGATGGTAAGAAAGGGTGCGAAAGCCGATGTAGAACGAAGCAGAAGGCGAGGAGACTGCCGCGAGAATTTTCGCGTAAGCACTTTTGCAGCTCGGCCTCTGTCGAGTGAAACGACTTTAATTAGGCAACTCGCTAACGACCCGACGGCAACATAAATCACCGTTAAATCTCCCCGGCTACGCCAAGAACCCTCGTCCTCATCGTTCCGATCTCTCTCTTTCTCTCTTTCTTGCAAGCGCGCGCGCGTTTGCTATGATGTCACTCCGCTTCGAGTTACGTCGGCCAGCGAATAACTTCCTTAGAATCACTATAGACAATAACCCGAGTTTCTTTTTTTAAAAGAAAAAAACTTGCTGCCGTTATTCTTTGACATTTTCTAATATTATTAATTAAATTTTAAATTCTGTAGCGTGTTAACTGTGTTAGCTAACAAGAAGTGATAATTTGAAATTTTTATTTAAAGAACAAGTAAATGTTTTCCTTATTTATGAAAAAACTCAGTGTACTTCAATCATGGTATAAGCTATAAACTTTGTATATCCAAATTGTGTATGTCTTTCACCGTTTCAAAGGTATATTATTAAGCTATCTAAGCCAAATTATCAGAACACAAAAAATTTTATATGGAATTAATTTGCTTATTATTTGCTATTTTTTGCTTTGAAAAGTATTAAGAGAGACCAGAAGTCTTGCTATTCGTATAAGGGTAACAGTCGAAACTCTGTAAATAGTGGAAGCAATGAACTTAATGTTCTTGCGATGATGAATCGTGATTCTCAGATTAGTCTACGATAGATTAAACGTCAGTCTGGGAAAGCCAGTGTATCACGAATTCTCAGTCGTCACTTTTATTCATATCACATCAATCTCTACCAAGAATTACACAGCATGGATTTCGTGAACTGTGTTAGATTCTGTAAATGAGTTCAAGAACAATTACAAATTAGTGCAAACTTCGCTTTTTCGATATTATTCACTGATGACGTTATTTTTACTTATTCTGGAAATGTTAATTTACATAATATGCAAATTAACTATTGGTATCAATCGAGAATCCATACTAGTTATAATAAATTGAATATCAAAGACGATAGCCAGTGATAACGTGTGGTGTGGAATCAATAAATAATTGAGCTGTATTTTATTGATGGAACTCTTACAGCAGAAAAATATAAAAATTTTTTGCAGAATGCGTTATAAGATTTATCAGAAAATATACTAAGCATTCGTCGGGCAATGTGGTTCTGCACAATAAATGCTCAGCGCACTATATGCTTGAGAAGTGAGAAACATTCCTGATGAAATTTTTCCAAATCAGTGGATAGAACGCGGCGAGACAGTTTTCTAGCCAGCTCACTCTTCACGTTTAACCTTCGATTTTTTCTTGTAAGGAAACACTGATAAGTTTTGTGTAAGAAACACCTACACCGCAAGATATGATATAACGGATCGCTGCAACATGTGCTGAAATATATACCGAAATGTTACACGTAACTCATTGTCAGTGGTTCGCAAATTACAAAACTATATCGCTGTGTGTTTTAAGCACTTATTATCGATTTAATATATATGCATCAAATTATTTGAATCACTTAATCATATCTTTGTGTTGCTCTTATTTTTTTAAAAATAATTTTTAATGTATAACACAACGTTGCTCGTACTCAGAGTATTTAGCTTAAATACCTCGGACAGATGGAGCTTAGATAATTTGGTCGTAAAATTGACATTCAAAAGAAATCTTTCTCTTTAACGGAGCAGAAGTTTATTAGATTAAGAAATTTTTTCTCTCCTCACCTTTACATACCTTTATGCTATTCGTATCTCGCTTTGTACGTTCTATAAAATTACATCTCCGCAATATATTCCCCGAGATGAAAAATGAGCTTACCTTTATTAAGCCCCAGAATTACAACTGCGAAACTCATATGTGCTTTCGGATTAACGACTAGATTATTTTTCTCGCTCTCATTTCTTCTTATTTCCCTTTCTCTGTGCCAGCCATCCTTTATTTCCATTTTACCCCCGTACCTTCCGTTAATTTGCCAGTCGATGAAAAGCATCCTCTCGTATCTCTCTTATTTTCAACCTGAAAATTCGCGAACTGAGGGAACACCAAAAAAGATTCGCAATCGCGATCCCCCCGTATATACGATTTCTAATCTTATCGTTGGTGTTTTTCTTCTCGCGAATGCGTTCTACATCCACATCGTCGAAAGTTGCTCGTATATCCTGGGGCGAACTTGGAACGAGCTCGGGCAGGATCGCTCATCGCGTCTTCGATTTCGATGCGATGCGTATTTCCGTACACGTTCGAGCGTAAACAGTGATTTCGCCAACGGAGAGAAGATATCGCCGTCTCCTTACCGAGCTTCCGCGCGTATACTTTGCGAATATTCGATACGGATGGATTCAAGGAAAGCAGAGGAGCTCCTGCTGGAGAGGAGGGGCAAGATTGATAAGTGAAGAGAATCGTTCTGAATTTTTTTTCCGCACATCGAGAAATCCGCCGTTGCCATACGCGACATTTGCGACGAATATCGCGGCCCGCAGAGAGAATCCGCGCGTTCGTTATTAATCGCGTTCGCACAGGTGTATTTAATAACGTAATATTGTTGACACGATTCGTCATACTTACGAATATCGATGTGAAATCTCTCGACAAAACAATCTCACGCTTTTGAAATTCAAATCGTTACACGCCACCTTGCTATTATAATCACGCCATAATATCCCTTTATATAATCTAACTTGTCACATGCGTATATCATATTTTGATATTATTATAATTATGTGTAATAACCACTTCTTGTTAATATTTCTACTACACTATGCCGACTTACATGTAACAATATTATAATTATGTAATAATAGTCTTCTATGAATTTCCTCTCCTCCCGTTTATACGTGCAGCCGGGCGCCCCCGACGTAAGTATTTCAAGTAATCTCGCTGAAACTATGTCGCAAGTTGGTCAGACGCTACGATCGATCACTTTAATTTTATTATCTTCCTTCGTGACTGCTCTACCTTGATCTCCTCTTCCTTCCACCCCGCTCCCGCCTGCTCGAAGCTACTTCCGTACTTTCCGTGTTCTTTTCTCTTCTCCCTTTTTTTTTCACGTATCCTTCGAGATCGTGCCCGTAATTTCTTTTTTCAATCTTTTATGCAACACTATAAAGTTAGGTGCATTACATCCGGGGAGCTACAAAATTCTTGGACGAGAAGAATCACCTCTTACTTCCGCCTTAATTGCAATATCGATCGCGTTAAAAAGTATGTACTTTCTTTTTATGAATACGTAAGTTCTTTCCTCATCTTGTAGAATGTAAAACATCATCAAATTTTTCAACACGGTTTAAAAGGTCGTTAAATAAAGATACATCAATGTAACACGTAATTGTGATATTTCTCAATAAATGTTTCTTTATTTTCTCTTATCGGTGCCGATAACAAGGTTATCAGCTCCCCTTTCGGGAGCATCGTTTGATCCCTGTTAATGTTATCTTTTACCGCACGTCATACGGTGGCGAATAACATTTATTCGCGCGCATCGCGGCGCACGGGGGATTTTATATCGCCCGTGATTTACCACGTGGCGGCGGAAATCTCGGAGTGCGGAACTCACGGTGGAAGAGATCTCTCCCTCTCCGATTTTTCGTCACCGGCGCATCTCTCTCTCTCTCTCCCTCTCTCTCTTTCACGCCGATCGCAAAAATTCCACGCCGATAGATATCCCTTGTCACGTATTGACGTGCGCCGGGAGATGATACGGAGGATGCATCGAGAGTGCGAAACCTCGAGATGCGGCGGCACTTGTCGTCAAAAGAAGCACATCCTCTCGATACGGTGCGTGGATATATATTCGTGCACGCGTACACGTTGTGCGGATGTAATGTAAACCCCCGCAAATATCCGCGTATATCCGTGGATCCTATCCCTGTCTTCTCCCTCCACCGTCGATAGGGGCGAACGTTGGCGGTAATGGAATTTGACATTAAGATCGACGCCCGGAGATGCGCCGTCGGGCTCTTATACGAGAGGAACGAATACAGACAGCCGCGAAGGAGGACGAACGACTTTTATCGCGGTGAATATTGGCGATCGTGAAAATTTCCACGCAAATATGTTCAATATTGACTGACAGATAACGCACATGCGTGAATTTATACAGAAGAAGCGAGACACAAAGGGGAGACGATACGGCGTTTAATTATGATATTAGTCATGTCGGTAGAAATGTTTTACTTTGTTCTAATACAGGAGTTTTGATGGGAGCGTTCATAAATCATAATTAAAAAAAATCTCAGACTATAATATCGGCGAATGCTAATTAAGCTCAACGGGAGCTCGGCAGGAAGCGTTGCTTCTTTTGCATTATTAATGGAGAGCTGCATTAGCGTTAATCATAAATAAAATGTAATTTTAGCGTATACCGTACATCAAACATTTGAAGAAAATTATATTAGCAAGTGTTTTCATATCTATATATGGCGTGTAGATCGCCGAAATATTTTTGAGTAATAAATCTTGAGTAAATTATAAAAATAAATCTGTAAATTAATGTTTGATAAAAAAATTATGCGCATCCTTTCTTCTTACACATTGTAAACTTTTTTACCATACTTATATATTATAATGGCGGAAAGAGATAGGTGTAAATTTCTCACGTGCATATTCGATGATAATTTGTGAGATATATATACAGCGAATCGGCCAAGGAATATCCTTTGCCCGCCTCGACACCTCGGATGTTCGAGCCTCGACTATTATTGGCGCAATACGCGGTTGTTAATGAATTAAACTCGTAATTTGCGTCACAATCAATTACGAATTACCGCGTCGAATCCGTAATTTGCCCGTTAATTGCATTGTAAATTATAGATTCTTCGTTATAAGCGCGCGTGCAAGCGCGAATGTATGCGTAATTAATCAATTAAGTGCCGCTGCACGCGTGCACGCGGAAGCTTAGGTGCTCTTGGCAATTCCATTTTAGAGCCGGAGTCATTTATAACGGCTCGTTACCTGCGTACACGAGCCTCTCTCTGACCCTGACATTTTTAGTGCAAATTGCGATTTGAATATTTCCAGCGCGCGGCCGCGCTACCGGCTTTGTAAATTAAACCCTGTTGTTTGCAACGGGGGTTGTCGAAAAAGCTACAACTTCATGGAATACTAACAATATCACTATTGAACGAAACAATGTTTCAATTGATTCTAGGCAATAAACAAAATAAATTGATTTGTCTCTCTTTTATTTATCTTAACTTTTATTTTCGAAAAATGGTATTTAGTGAGATAATATTTCTAACCTTGCAGAGATTTTTCATAGGTGATTTGTCTATAGCTATCCGTTAGTATTTTAAATTGTTAATCGATTCTATTATTATCAGTTGTAGTTATTGTTTTACTATATTTTCAGATCACCCGAACGTTAAGTGTTACTTCGGTCACGGAGGGCTTCTCGGTATCTCGGAGGGGGTCTACGTGGGTTTACCGATGATCTTATTGCCGATGTTCGGTGATCAGTTCCACAATGCTGCTGCCGTGAAGACCAGAGGTGCCGCGGTGGTGATTGAATACAATAATTTAAATGAACAGACATTGAGACACGCTCTGGACGAAGCTTTCAACAATACCAGGTTTGTCTCTTCTTTTTGTTTTAATTCTAAAGTGAGAAACTTGTTTTCTACCTTTCTTTAATACATTTATATTTCTTTGAAGGAAAATCTCTTTGCGAGATACAAAGAGAGATTCATGTTGTTAAAATCCGTTTCACGATCGGGTTTTTTTTATCAGTGACAAAATGGAGAATGAAATCGCATGGATTAACAAATTAAATTCACAGTGATCGTTTTATTAGGGAACGCGGATCTGAAATCGACTTTTTTTCCCGGTGTAGACGCGTCGGCGGACTGTCTAGAGTTTCGCCGACGCATTTCCGGTGTAGAATTATCTATTACAGTAAGCTACCGTGCCGCCGATATATCGGTCGCGTTAAAATTTCTCGCTCGCGAGATGTCACGGCGAGGATGGTGGCACAGAGACGGAAAAGGATCGCGGCGAAAAAAGGAGAATCGCATAATCTATCCGGATATTCGCTCCGTTGAATATCTCACGAGCCGTCCGGACGCACCGGATATCCGGCAAGTGCATCGTCGTTGCAGCGAGGCGCCTCGTTAATCCGTAGCGCGGCTCACTGGCGTTCCCAACTCCCTTCTAGCCCCCTACCCCTTTTACATCCCTCTTCCGTCAGAGCTTTCAACATCCCCTAATCCCATCCCTTTCTTTTCCTTCGACGCGGCATACCGCTGTCTCTCTCGTTCTCCGAGAAAGTAGACAGTGTTGTGTTGGGGAAAAGGGAGGGTAGGGGAAGCTGTTGAGCAGGGCACGGCGTATTCAGCACTCTTGGCATAGTCCTCCGGCAGGCAATTTTTTTTTCTCTCTTTCGACACGCCGTCGCTCTCTTCGTCGCAAATTCGAGGCACGAATCGCGGAAAGAGCGGACGTGTTCCCAGGATGGTTCTCCAGTCCCCTTTTAATTCCCTCGCCTTCGTCCCGATCGACGGACGCGCGGGATCGGGCGAGCGGACAAGCGAGCGAGTACATCTGGCGCGCGTATCCGGCACGGGAAAATCACATGGGAAATTTCGCAAGCGTTAAATGTTTCACGGGGGGTATACCGAATCAACGGCACGCCGCGCCGTCGATGACGACGTGGAGGCGTGCCGAAATGAAATTTTACATTATTCAACGTTGTCCTTCCCCTTCCTCCCCTCTTTCACTTTCTCTTATGGCAGAGTACGGTTAACTTGTTAACCGCACGCGCGTTACCGAGCCAACCGCGAGCTATAACCCTCCATGGTATGCTCATTGGAAGTGCCGAACGCGTGGAGGATCGGGAAACGAAGGGGTCGATGTCCCCTTCGGATAAAGCGAAGAAATTGTATCTTCGTTTATTTGACGTAACCGGCTTCTTCAGAATTCTTACACGACAGCTACATTTTACTTTCTATGTAAGGTTTCCCAGAAGGGCTAACGCTTAAATTAAAATTTTAGGAGAGTGAAATACCGATAAATTAAATGTGTATATATATTTTTTTTAATTAAAATATCAAAGCGCGAGTACTTTTGAGCTATAAGTAACCACAGAGAAACCTAAGTTAATTTAGAGCTGTGTAATAATAAAAAATATTAAAAATAAAAGATTATATATATATATATGGGACGTTTCACGTCAACCGGATCACTTGTCTGCCTAAAATTTGAAGCGACCTACGAAGATGTTCGATAGCTCAAAAAATTAGTCTTTACTAGTACTTTCGAAAGTCATGTGCCCCGTTTTGAAATCCAAGATGGCTGATCCAATATAGCGGCTGAAAGCCTGAAAATTGGAGAAAAATCTACATAATTTAACGTAATCATGTTTTTAAATATTGATTCGGTTTTGAAATGGCTTGGTAAGGAGTTTTCAGTGTCTCTGATCACGATCCTGGAGTTGAATAACTGATATCTAAGATGGCGGATCCAATATGGCGACTGAAAGTGTAAAAATTAGTAAAAAGCTAATCTTATCTTGGTTACGTTACTGAAATTCAAGACGGCGTATCCAATATGGTTGCAGAAACCGTAAAAAGACTACTTAATTTAAACTCCATTTTCTCTAATAAATATTTTATAGATTATTTTTTAAAAAGTCTACTAATTAGGAATCCGATAGTCAAAGGTAAGAGCAGTCAATTTGAAAAGAACCGTTGAAACCACCACAGTAACTCTATGAGCAACCTATGGTATTAGTTCACCACCTATCCTGAAAAGGACTGTTGGAGAAGCAACACCAGCTTACTGAACCGCGAAAAAGAAATTTTCACCAACTATCCTGAAAAGGACTGTTGGAGAAAATATATCGATAGCTCACTAAGTTACCGATGGAAATGCTTACTAACTATCCTGAAAAGGACCGCTAGGGAAGCCACCACAGTAACTCTCTGAGCAACCTATAGTATTCGCTCACCAACTATCCTGAAAAGGACTGTTGGAGAAGGAACATCAGCTTACTGAACCGTGAAAAAGAAATTTTCACCAACTATCCTGAAAAGGACTGTTGGAGAAAATATATCGATAGCTCACTAAGTTACCGATGGCAATGCTCACTAACTATCCTGAAAAGGACCGTTAGGGAAGCCACCACAGTAACTCTCTGAGCAACCTATAGTATTCGCTCACCAACTATCCTGAAAAGGACTGTTGGAGAAGCAACATTTGATTTTAAGATTTTTAAGAAAGTTGGGAAAGTTTCATCAACTTCTGAAAAGACTGCTGGAGAAAATATAATATTAACAGCTCACTGAGTTACCGATGGGATTGCTCACTAACTACTCTGAAAAAAAAAAAAAAAAAACGTTAGAGTAGTAACCACAGTAACAATTTGATTTTTAAATTAAGTAGTCTTTTTACGGTTTCTGCAACCATATTGGATACGCCGTCTTGAATTTCAGTAACGTAACCAAGATAAGATTAGCTTTTTACTAATTTTTACACTTTCAGTCGCCATATTGGATCCGCCATCTTAGATATCAGTTATTCAACTCCAGGATCGTGATCAGAGACACTGAAAACTCCTTACCAAGCCATTTCAAAACCGAATCAATATTTAAAAACATGATTACGTTAAATTATGTAGATTTTTCTCCAATTTTCAGGCTTTCAGCCGCTATATTGGATCAGCCATCTTGGATTTCAAAACGGGGCACATGACTTTCGAAAGTACTAGTAAAGACTAATTTTTTGAGCTATCGAACATCTTCGTAGGTCGCTTCAAATTTTGGGCAGACAAGTGATCCGGTTGACGTGAAACGTCCCATATATATTATATATATATATATATATATGTATATATATATATATATATATGTATATATAACCCCTTTTTATTATTTTTAATATTTTAATTATTACACAGCTCTAAATTAACCGGGTTCCTCTGTGGTTGCTTATAGCGCCAAAGTGTTTGCGCTTTGATATATTAATTTAAAAAAGAAACGAACATTTTTATTTAATTGCCAGTCTCGTTTAATGGATATTTTCATGCATGAGATTTCACGCTGCTTTATTTCATTTTCATATCTCACCCAACATTTCTAAATGTAAACGCGTAATATTCCGCTCGAGCGACACATTCTGCTAAATATGCCACAACGTACCTACAAAATCGGATGCGGCAAGAAAATTTATGCAATTTTAAAACCTCGGTGACTATGGCTGTATTTTCCGCCGTAAAATTTTCATCCGTTGCGCGTCTATGTGCGTGACTCTAATAACGCCGGTATCATCGTAATCGCCGCCTAACATCGGCTTCTTTCGACTTGTGGTAGCGCGCGTGTGCGGCTTCTGTTTTTCCTTCTCCAAAGTGAGATTTGCATTCGCCGAGCGCGCTGAAGAATGACAGCGTTATAATTATGGTGCATGCAGAGTGTTTAAGGCGATGTTAACTCAAGCGATAACAATAAGAGGCTTCAAGAACCCACGCTTTGAAAGTTACCGTATTTTTCTTCTTGTGCTATACTACAAGAAAACATGGGAAAGCTATTGTCGTCCAAAATTTTGTACATATGGAAAATAATTATTTAACTCATTTGATGTTTCCAATTTAGTAGAAATTACGTTTGTCGGCTTCACACAGGAATGCTAAATATGCGTTAAAGAGGGAGAGATAACTTAAAGAGACTCCTAAACTTAACTCTAACGGAAACTGTTCTCTAACAAAAACTCAAGTCTGGTTGTACTTCGATTGACGAAGCAAAGTTATTCGCGGTCTTGTGCCGCGAGCATCCCCTTTTGTCTTCGAGATCCCGCTGTGTGATTAAATATGAGGAGAGCCAGATCGCGCGTAATGCATATGCATATCCATCTATTAATTGCGCAGGACACAGACGTCAGTTATGTAGAGCGAAGTAATTGTAGAAAATTACGGAACTAATAGGCATGACTTGTCCGCACGATTACCATTTCCGGTATCTCGGCTCGCCAGTAGCAATCATTTTTCACGATACTCTTGCGGATTGCCGTAAAATCGTTATGAAATATGGCATGCTTAATTTGACGAAACGAAGCGGCACTGATGCGCATTATCGTGCAAAAATTTGCGAGTCGCTAATTCCCACGGAAATGACCAGTAACCATGAGTTTATAAGGAGATTACTTTCTTTCATCCCCTCGTAATCCGTTTATACAGAAATTAATCACTTCTCTTCTTCCTTAATGATCAACTAATTTTATTACATCGGACAAATGTATCAAAATTGTGAACTTTCTTATCGTAAATTATGAACTGCGATACTAAACAGAGCCACGATGACATCGACACACCACCGTTTTATACGTACAATTTGAAATGCGCGAATATTTAATAACAATTACCATCGCGGTAATAAAGCGCGACTAATGCGCCATACGTTGACAGGAATAAATACGCTGCAATTCAATCATTTTTCACGCGACACCAGATCGACGGTGTGGCGTGTCCGTATGCACGCGCGGACAATCCCAGCCGAGCGCGATAAAGCCGGCTTAATAAATCAGAGCGGATATGAAACTGTTGCGCCCGACTGCTCGTTTTCGCGTCGTACGACACTCCTTAACGTCAGTGTAATCACGATGTCGTCGGATTTACGAGCCGGCGCCTTGGACCTCTAGCTAAGGATCCCGCTAAAGCTGAGACGATATACGTGCGATTCCAGTTTCATTATAATACCATTCGCAGACATGAATTTATCCACGGACGCCCGGTGCGTTCAGTCTCCGGAAGATGATTCTCGGAGTTATAATCCTTCGCCTCTTGTATTTCTCCGTACGGATGTCTTAAGATAAGAGAAAGAAGATTTTAATAAAATATATCCCCCGTGGAGGAACGGTGATGCGAAATAAACATGGAAAAAAATGTAAAAGAAATGCTAATTAGAACATAAAATTCATTAACTTAATTATATTAAAAAAATTGTGTTTTATTACAGAATTGCATTCAGTCGGCTATCTTGAATCCAGCATTTTTTAATTTAGCAAATGTCTAAACTAGACTTAATTATGTAATTGTAGCTGGAAAATCTATGTATTGTATAAATTTCTTCGCGCAAACTATTTCTTTCTCATTCAATTGTTAAAAAAATAATTTAATCTCGTTTTTTATTAAAAAATATGACATTTGTATTTGGGCTCAAGAGAGAACAATATGGATTGCCTTTCTAATCTAAACCGTGGAGCGATTCTAACCGGATATGTGTTTCAATATTCCACATACCGACAATGCGAGTATGATTATTGAAATGGATCAGATGTGCGTCATGCCATTGTTCGCACTATGGCGAGTTCGCATTGTTTTAGAAAATACGGTGCGATTATTCGAATACGATATTATATGAGCGGAGAGAATATCGAATTATCGGACAGTTTGAAAGCGCCGCTAACATCGTTTCGCCGATGATGTCATACAGGTCGTACGGATCCATAACGCGTTAATTACTTCATGTTGCGGATTTACCTGCATAGAGCGACTGAAACTGCGATATTGCAGACAAGGCCGCTTTTTTGTAGCGCTAATAAAAAATAATGTTGTGAGTTTTTAAATAAAAAATAATTTTGTATAAATGAGTGCGTCAGATGAGTAACTCGAACAAAGACGAGACGTTATTGTTTTACGCGATGCCTAAATCATAATGTGAAATACATGATGAAACAAATATGAGGGAGGATATGACTGATTGAAAATATAGATCGTCCCGTGAAAAGCCGGGGATTGATTTTAACATTACAATTTTGCGTTACAAATGATGTTCGCTTCGCGTGGCGGCTAAAATAATAGAGCGCGCGTGCAGTCCCGATAATGAAAGGAATTAATTAACGTAGAACGTTCGGCAAAAAGCAAATGTTTGGTGGGAGAGCGTAATTCACGGATTGAAATATTTACATTTCCCGCCAACTTACAAAATAGTTCGTCAAACCGATGTAACAACGAGCGGGGTAAATCGACAGAGAGCGATTTTCTCTCGATTTGTTTAAATATGCGGGCAATTTGTGTGAGGGAGATCGAGATTAATTAGACTTGCGGCAGAAATCGTAACATTCATGACGTTGCGATCAATGCAGTCCCTCTGTCGACATGTGCGCGGAATTTACCGCAGAATAATTTGAAGGTAGTACTTTTAAAAAATTAAAACGCGTCTTTTTTTATACAAAGACACATTTATCTTTTCATATGCATATATAAAAATTCGCCGCAAAAGGATCCGCGAGCAAAATAAAACGCGAGAAGTGGAATCTGCGATATTCGGTACCAAAGTTCATCGCCGTCAGACATTTAAAAGAATCCCTATCAGGTTCCAGAGATAAAAACGAAGTGTATTATCAGTATAGAGTAAGGAATAAGGATTGTGAACTGCAGCGCAGAGGGACTCATTCTGCAGAAATAAATTAACGATATCGAGTGTATCCACGTCTGGCCATCCCCTTGGCCATCGGGTTGTTACGCGACGCCGCACTTTCTCGTTTTCCGCGGAGTAACTCTTCTCCTTTTTTTCTCCTCCGCAGCTTCTTCGTCCACCTTCGTCGACCCATTACATCCCTTACAGGCGAGCAGGTGCGCCGAAGCACTCATAGGACCCGCACAGTTCTCGTTTCTGCCTTTAAGAAAAAGAGCCCCCTTTCCTCTCTCCCTCGCTCTTTCTTTCTCGTTCTCTCGCTCGCTTCCGCAAAGAATAAGAGTCCCTAGCACATTTTGCCTCTCGAATAAATCCGGCCGGAAAAGCCGTGGGTGAGCAACGGTAGAAATGTGGCGCGCGGGAGAGGGGGGAAGGGCGGCAGAGAGAAAAAGGGGAATTGGGGAATGGCGGTTCGTCGGAGGTGGAACTGGGAAAGGGTTACTCGCTCGCGGGAAAGAGTAAGGACAAGAACAACATGGCAATAAAGTAGACAAGGTGAGGTCGGTAACGCGGCATAGGGGAAATGGAGCGCGGGAGAAATGTTTGAGAGGGAGGAAAGGGGGCGGTGGGGGCCGGGTGGGTGAACGGGGCGGGGGAGTTAGGGATGTCGGGCTAACTCGACGACGGAACCGCACTACGTTATCCCTCAGCCGTAACCGAAGAAGAAGCGCAGAGCGAGCGCAGAGGAGTCAGAGGGATGAGAAGGAGGGTGGACACGGGAGAAAGGAAAGGGTGGAGAGGGGGGCGAAGGGTGGTGCCTTACCTCCTTACAAACTGCCGAAACTTTGACTACCGTCGCTCTTATGTGCCAGCTTGCGCCCGTAAGTACATACTACCCTCTTGGCTTTTGCGGTGTGCGTACGTGTGTCGATGTACCGTATACGTGCGTGCGTGTTAGATTAGATGAGCGAGCTTGATGTATATGTGCGAGGGTGAGCATGTCCCTGTGCGCGCGCGCCACCCGGTACAGTGCGCTTAAGTAACGCCTGCGAGTTATCGCGCGAGCTCTACCCCCCTCGTGAATGGGGGTAGTTTGAAGTCGAATTTGATTATGGGTCCAAAGTACTTTCGTACTTCGTGGTAGAAGGAGAAGCAGTGGAGAGAACAGTGGAGAGAGCGAGAAGAACGAGAGAGTGTGACGTTAAGGCACTGATCTCGTATCTCGCGATACACCCCGTTCAACCCCCTCGTACGTTGTGGTTGTACTGGGTTAGGCAAGTTCGCCACCCGCGCGTCGAAACTCGTTTTTTCCAATGGCGAATTATGAGTTAGCGGTAGAGCCTGAGCGAGAAAAATTATTGCGATTTTACGTTCGCCCCATCCCCGTCTGGAATTGAATAAAATTACGTTCGTGCGCTGATTATGTTCGGAATGTTGCCCCATTTGGAGAGTTAGGCCGAATCTGAAATTCAAATAAGACTCGAGAAGGGGAAAGTTTCCAGAACGGTCTCCGATTGTTTGGAAATTTGGTAAATCTTGCTGAAATGAAGAAAAATCCAAGAAGGATTTTTGTCGACCTGACTTCGATCGTTCTCTAATTTGGTACATAAGCTTTTTTCTGATAGAGCAGCGCGCTTTCAAAAAAGATTCTCGCCAGGTGAATCTAACATTAACCTGGCCTGATCTACCTTCAATCGTTCTCACATTTAATATTTAGCTTATTTTTAAAAAGAAAAGAAGTATGTTATCCATATAAGAAATTATTGTATAAAATTTATACGAAATTTAATTTTAGAACAATAATTTTAACTAATTGGCAGAATTAAAATATCTCGGTGATATTTGCGATTTATATTAGTTTTGCTGAATAACTATTTTAATCTTCACATCATAAAAAACTCTTTTTAGATCTCTTTTCAGTGAATGAGGAATCTATACCAAGTTTCAAAACAATCGAAAGCAATTTAGCTTTTCGCAGGAAAATAATGAGTTTGCGAATCTTCTTCAAGATTTTTCGCGATAGCCCGAGCGAGAGTTTTTCACAACTTTACTCAACGTCGTTTGTATTCAGGATCGTTCAAGAATGTCACTTGGCAAACTAGGTTGTGAATTCGCGGATCTTCTTCGCGAATCCAGAGAGAGGGAGAGTCGCATGTCAACACAAACATTATACATCACTAGCGCTGTACCAGCGAGCTGTAAGCCCAAGTTTGGCTTGCAAGCGCAATCACGCGCAGTGATCTTCGGGGATTGAACGGCCACTTCGCGTCCCCCGCATTTGCGGGGACCAGCGAAAGCCGGGGGAATGGGGACGCAAAGGGCAAAGGAGTACCTCGGAGTTATATGGCGCTGGCACGGGTCACGGCTCTTTCGAGAAGTCGTAAACCGTACTCGGGACCGTATTACTGTAATACGATCTTGAGATCGTGCTGATTATATTTATCACTTGTAGAAACGCGCGGACGTTATCTTCGAAGGTCTCGTAGTAACGTTGTACTCCGGCAACTGCCTTTTGATCAGTCTAGGATTCTCGCGTGCGCCGCATAGAAAGCATCCCGTAATCTTAGACGAATAGCGATAGCATCTGGATATATAATCCAACCCCTTTTGAATTGATATTAGATGTAGCTAATGAATTTCACGAATTTTGAATTAATACATTTCTAAATTATACCTCGATCGGGATATATATCACTTTTAGATATATTTTTGATTATACATTGAATTTTGTTTGTACGTCATTAAAAGTACCTTTGAAATTTCTTTACTTATTGTTAGAATATTTGAAATTTTGATATTTTGGACATATTTTTCCCAATAAGTAATTTACTAAAAATGGTGCTTTCCACGGGAAAAACAGGTGAATGGACATCGAGAAGCTGGAAATGCTTATTCGTGTTTCAGACACATAAATCATGTACGCGATACAAATCACCTGTTTACGCGCGTGACGCAATCGTTTGTGAACACGAGAGCGCGCGCGCTAAAATCCAGCTTATCTAGTTACTTTCATGCTTGATGAAAATATCGAGTTAGAATATTGACAACTGCCTAATAGCAAATGATAAGCATCGATTCTACAAAATATTAATATTGTAAAGAACATAAAATAAAAGTTATAATATATTCAATATTATATAAAACTAATTTTGTTAATATAATGATGTCAGCAAAATATCACATATCGATGTTGCATCGACATTCCAACATTACAAAAATAATATTAAAAATTGGTACCATAAAAAAAGTAAGCGCCGTGTATTATTACGCTATCCAAACGGTGTCGTCCGTAAGGGTCGAGAGGGATCGAAAGTTGAAACACGCGTATCGCATCGATGCCGCAGCGATACCCCGATACGATCGGAAGCGAGCGTGCCTACTTGCCGGGTCGGCAGAGGCAAAGCTCGTAAATCAACACCGAGCGGCAATTAAGGCGGCGCGCGGAAACGAAAGAGGAAGAGAGAGGGGGGGAGGCAGAGAGGGTTAGAGAGGGAGAGCAGCGCTTTCGAATCGCTCGACAATTTTACATTACTCATGCATGTAACGTTGTTGCGTTCGACAATTGGGACGACTCACGCGACGTTAAAACGACGTGCTCGCAACGCGAGCGTGTTTAACGGCAGAAAGAGAGAAAGAGAGGAAGAGAGCGAGAGAGGGAGGGGGGATTCCGCATCGCTCATTATTTCACTCGTAATGGCCAGGACTGACAATTCTTCGTTCTCGTGTCTGAATCGCCATCGTGATCCTCCCTCGGGTGGTGTTCCTTCTTTTTTTTAAACAGTAGCATCGATAAAGTCGAGACACGGAACGACGCGTTTTCAGACAAATGTCAGAGAAATGTCGCGTGTAGATAAACGACGACGCGCGTAGATAACGCGTCACAAAAATGAGGATTGCAAATATGACAATTATACAATTTCGATCATAATATATACATTCGGTAATAATCCGTTATATTACATTATTATTAAAATACGTGTATTATTGCAGATTATATTGCTAGTCGGATTTAATCGATAGCTGTCAATGTCTGATTATTATGATAGTTACATCACTAATTTTCCTATTATTCAAAATAATTTCCTCGTTAACATCGCTATAATTCATCAGACTCATTAAAATTATGCAATTGCATGTATCTTACAATAAGGCCACAAATTATCGTGTGAGAACTGATACATCTGATGTATTTGTCAAATGTACAGACGTGCTATCCTGTTACATGCAGGCGGTAATGCATCTAACGTATTGATCGCCTCTTTTATCGTATTCAAGCCTGACAATAAAATCCGACTAGGTACACATCGTCTACGTAAGAACGAATAAATTTGAACGATTTAACGACGATCGCAGAGACACGTCCACCGACAATCTCGCTTTACTAATGCTGCGTCGTTCGCTCGGTGTCCCCCATTATTTTACGCAATATGTTTATTTTTGCTGGCCGCCGTTGTCGGCCGATTTGTATTCACGTCTGTTTCGCGAATTTGTTGGAATATCGAATGCTCACTCGATCGTGTGTATCCGTAATTATATCGGTCCGCCAGCAGTAGCGGAGAAGAGGCAACATTGGCGATGCGACGCTGCATTGTTTAAATAATTTTATATTACAAGTACATGCTATGCCGACGCGCAACAATAGATACACACGTACACATGCAAGTCCGACGCGATGCGGAATTTCCGGAGAGAGAGGCGGCGGACACCTGCGTCTCGTGTACTTTGTTATTTAATCCTAAATGCATTTCGCATTATTGTTGCGAGTTAAATGTTGTTTAATCGCCTGCCCCTAAATTTGGCAAAGTTTACAAACATAAGCCTAAAATTATGTTAAAAAAGAATACGAAACGAGATATCAAGCCGCTGCGCGCTGATTAAAACCTGGAAGCACGCAGAATAAATTTTAGAAGGAGCAAAAAACATGTTGGCGAGAATGGGGACGTGCACAAAGATCTTTTTCCACTAAAATTGCGAATACATATTTATGTAAAATCGCTTGACCGAGAAAAACAGTTTTGAGAATATTTTATAAGAATTTTTTGTTTCAAACAATCTACATAATTTTGTATTTTTTTTTACACATTCACCGCTATGTCGGTCACTGGAAACCGACACTAATTTTTTTAATTTACGTTTTGTAACATCAGCGACTATCAAATAAATATCATGTATCATGTATCATATTTTTGTGCAACTCAATACTGTAAATTCAACACTCTAAAAATTAAGTATTTTATTATTCTTTTCAATATAAAATAATTTAATCCGGCGTGAATGGAAAATCAGCTAAAATACGCTTGGCGGTGAATGTGTCAAATGAATTCATTAGGTACTTTTATTGTGCTGAATTAAGGTTGCGAACAAAGTCTTCACAGTCGACACGCATTTTAGAAATTCATAGCCATGCCGTCGTCCTTTCAGACGCGTTTGCAAATTGCGCATACACATCGTGTATATACAGTTGCGTATAAATGCATCCACCACGTCGCGGAGTGCCGGTGTGTAACACGAAACCGTGGTTAACGTCACACGTTCAATATTGATGCGTTGGCGGTGCACGGCGGTCGGCTGGCGTCTCGCGCACTCGCGGATAATTTGTAAATGCAAAAAGAAGCACAACACGGCCAGCGGAAGCACTCCCCGGGGGTATAGCCAGAAGGTGAATGCGTTTTATGCGATGTTAAATTTCACGCGACGGTCCTACGTGCTCACCGACCTGTTCCGCTCCCCCGTCCTCTCTCTTGTTCGCCACCCTATCCTCTTCTGCCCCCGGCAAAAAGTATATTCTTTCACTCGTTAACTCGCGCGGTGAAAAAAATTCGTTTGGCGATTTTCGGTCGGTCGATTTGGTTACGCGAGTTTGTCTCGTCGGCGTGATGAATTAATACCCCCTTCCTCTCTTCCCTCCCTCTTCCCTGCCTCAGGTTTTATCTGGTGACACCCCCCGAAGCAACGTTTCAGGACGACCGTCGACAGGCGCGGCCCCGAGCGGAAGGGAGCGTCGGGCGCGCCCAAAATTGATGGTTAATTCAAAACCACCGCGGGGGCTGCAACTGAATTTGACCGAGGCAAATAGCGGGGCACGAGCGGCGCGGGTGACACAGGCGGCGGATCAGGGCTGGCGCGCTGGAAAAGGGAAGCGCAGGGGGGAGGGGGGTAGGTTACGCACACGGGGGATGGACGTGGCGCGGCGGTGCATCAGGTTGATTCGCGGGCTGCAGCTGTAAACACGAATAATGGAGAGTACCGATCGGTAAATTGTGTGCCTCGGGTCCGCCGAGGGTGGTTGCGCGAGCGGCGGCCGTCCTCTCCCGCCGTCCACTATCCGCGCGCGCCATTCTGGCCCTTTATCCTCCCTTTATCCCTTGTCCTAGCGAAATTTTTTTTCCTGCGGTCCTAACAATCGCGACGCATCTCGCGGCGATTGTTACGCACAGGTGTTTGCTCGCCGGCCGGCCGACGCGATACGCACTTTTGCCAGACACGCGCCTATCGGGAGCACCCGAAATCGTCATCCCGATTTAAACGACCAATCTGGTTTGATCGATCGACCGCGGTGTATCCGAATACCCGGACTGCCCTCCGCGAATTAGACATGAATGAAAATGGATATTCGCTTTCTATGAGAGTTACAATCGTTCTTTTAACGCGCGCGCGTCATTCTGGCTGCACATCTATACCCGAGTAGAACACGCGATAAAAAGAGCAAATAAAAGAGATAGAAAGATAGTTTTTTTTGTGCGTTGGATATAGGAAAGAGTGCGTACGATCAAGTATATATTTCATCGAGATATCTCCTTCTGCTTTTTCAGTTACCGTGAGAACGCCCAGAGGCTTTCGAAGGCTTACCGTGATCGAGCTGCCACACCGTTGGAGACGGCGATATGGTGGACGGAATACATCGCCCGGGGCAACGGCAGATTTTACCACCGCAGCGAGGGCGCGGATCTACCCTGGTACCAGAGTCTTCTCGTCGACGTCGCGCTTGTTTTGATTATCGTCTCCGCGGCGTTCATCTACATCCTCTTCCGGTTGATCAAGCTGTTGCTGTCGTTACTCGGCGCCGTCAAAGGAACGCCTGGAAGCCAGGCCGGGGAGAGGAGTAAGAAGAAGGACTGATGACAGACGCCGGCGTCTCGCCGTGGAGCATCGCGCCTGAAAAAAAAAAGCGATCTCGAGGTAGAAGATAGCAGAGAACGTGGTCCTTCGTGTAAGTGTCGGCGCTCGTATTACGAGCGAATTTCGAGCGGTGGAGAGTCGGAGTAATCGGCCAACGGAAGTAAATTTGGTAAATCACGTGAAAAATTTATTCGTCGGAAATTTTTGTCAAGAGTCCCTCGCGTGATCGTTTGTCATTAAATCTCTTCGTACTTCTTCAGCGACGCCGGACTCGAATATCGCACGTCGCGAGTAGATTTTTATTCCTTTTCGATATTTCTACGTAAAGTTAGTCAGGAAGTACTTACATTACAGCTCGCGTATGTCGGCTGGTTTTAGCTTAATTGTTGTCGGCGATTTCTTTTCCGGGAGGCGCGGACCTTAAAACTGGCGTGGGGGCAAAGTCGTTTAATCCCTGGATAGTTTGCAGTATTTTATGGTATCCAAGTATAACCGTTAACACTGGAACTCGTCCGAACAACGCGCAGGTGGTGTAAAACTTATAGTTTGCTAGTTTCCATTTTTTTCTTACTTTCTCCCATTTTACGGAAAAGACGACGAAACTATTCTTCATGTTCCGTCGACTCGCGTCGCATAAAGCGTTTGT
The DNA here is from genome assembly GCF_030848795.1 of Temnothorax nylanderi. Lineage (NCBI taxonomy): Eukaryota > Metazoa > Arthropoda > Insecta > Hymenoptera > Formicidae > Temnothorax > Temnothorax nylanderi. The sequence goes on along the minus strand of NW_027249365.1, from coordinate 37,550 downwards.
TCCTTTATTTCTTCGTTCCTGTAATCGAAGTTAAAATTCATTATCGCGAGGTGCAACGTGGCCGCACACACATACGTACACATACGTACACACATACGTACACACATACGTACACACAAAGGGAATTCGTACCTTACATCAAATTACAAATATATTTCGAAATATATAGAATATACCTATTTTTATATACTTGGAGAAATACATAATTTTCATATTTTGCGAATATTTTAATATAAATTCTACCAGATTTAACAAATGTTTGTTACAACCATATCTGAACTATATATTTATTATGTGCGATTAGATCTATAAAGATTATGTATATTATCTTCAAAATGTTTGCTTGTTTTGATTAGAATTATTCAGGCGGTAACACAAGTCTCTAAATATTTCCGAACTGATTTACTTCCAACGGCGAAAGAGATGTAGTAAATTTTTAATGATTAAATAATAATTTATCTTTTTATATTGTTCTTTTCTTATTCCTCTTATCAATTTTGAAAAAGATTTAGGAAGAATTAGAAACATTGAAGAGATACATCAAAGGGAGGAAGAGAAGCAGGAAACAATGGGTAGAGAAACCGAAAAAGGTGATGTAACGGAATGTAGAGAGGACCACGTGGAGGAAGTGAAGAAGAAGAGAAACGCGCTGGAAACTCGCGAGAGGGAAGCGAGAGAACAACGAGAGAGGAGAAAGGGGAATGGAAATGCCGCGAGAGCACGGAGAGACGTACGAGAGTGAGGCAGCTTTGCGGGCATTAAGGGATATTTCCCAGGTGGCCGTGTCTCCCACTGCGTCAACCGGCTTCCGCCCCTCGGTTGCGAAGCACAGCGGCAACGGCAAGCAAGAACCACGTCGAGGGCTGTCGAGTTTACGGCGTTGGCGTCACCGTTCGCGGCGCGTACACCTCTCTCTCTCTCTCTCTCTCTCTCTCTCTCTCTCTCTCTCTCTCTCTTTCTCTCTCTCTCTCTCTCCGTATCACCTGGCTCGGTCAGCGAGGGGCCGAGAAGCCTCATTCCGGTATCACTGGATGCGAAATCATGCGACTGAGGTTAATGGAAAATTTAGGATGGGGGCGGAAGAGGAGGGGGTACATACCGCGTCGAACGTCTCGAGCGCGGTTCCTTCCGAGAAAACGCTCCGCGACACCAAGCACTCACTCACCCGCGTGTGAAACGGAAACTTTCGAAATTCACTGTGCGCAATGGCGGTAGATATGTTACTCCGACGCGAGATTCACTCTCGGCGAGCAACGAGACGCGGATTCGTAGAGTCGAATGTCGGAACGCAGCCGATAGCCGATGGTCCAATGAGAAAAATTCGTTTTTAAAAAAGATATTCTTTTATTGGACCATCGACTTCGAAATTCGACTAAGTCCGCATAAAAAATTTTTTTGAAAGTTCTAGACGTTCTGATAAGAGTTTTGAGTAGAACTGTAAAAGTTCTGAAAGAAATTTCTATGATCGAAAGCGATTTGGTCACTAGTTAAGAAGATATTCGACTTTGAAGGTCTGCCGTGAACGTCATTTGCGTAAGTTTTGATGATAATTTTTTAAAACAATTCTAAGGTTCTGAAATTTTTTACTTATCAGGAACTCTAGAACTTTTCGAAAGGAATCAAATGAGCTACTTAGAACTATTCTGGCTTAAAATCAAACTTTCATTTTTTTTGTTTTTTGAAAAAAATCAAAAAATTTTTCTTTTATCAGGAACTCTAGTACTCGTCAAAATGCTTCAGATGAACTATTCAGAACTATTCGATCTTGAAGTTGGGTGTGAAGACTATGAAGTTAGCACCCTATTTTTTAATTGCCTTTTTCATAGTGTTAATCGCCGGAACTCTTTTTATAAACATAAAAATTCTCCTATACTCTTCGAAAAGAAGCTGGAACTCTAATCAGAACTATCAAATTTTAAAGTAGGGGTGCCAACTTCTCACATCTCTTTAAATATCACTGTGGATGATTGTAAATTCATACGTATAATTTTATTTATTAGATCATGCAATTTTTCAAACTTGCAATGTATTATAAGCGTATCTGTGGAATGATACTGAAACATAGATGTCGAGATTCTAATTATCTGATATATCACTCAAAATGGAATTTGATAATAAAGCTGATTCAGGCGGATACATTATTATAGTAGTGGTACATAAACCACTAAATGTTTTACTAGTACGTATATAAAATTTATTACACTTATTTGCGAACCAGTTTGACGCGTAACATTCATTTGTGCAAGAACTATTGCAGAACTATCCAAAAATGCCAAAAAGTCTAGAACTGCCTGCATCTCCGAGTTTTTACTCTTGAGTGCGGTGCCAACGGTGAGATTAAAAAATTGTTTAAAAATATTTAGAGGCTGGAACTGTGGCTAAAACCTATCAGAAACTGTAGAATTCTTCGAGAACTATAGAATTTCACGATAAAAATCAATTTTTTTTAAAACTTGAGGTGCCAGCGGTCAGATTAAATATGTATAATATGGCTCGTTCATCTGCGATGGCCAATGCAAGTTAATTGTCTGAACAAATCTCCCAGAGGTTTTAAAAATTTTTATTTAACGTTTACTTATGTATAATGTAAGTTTATAATAATATTTATTTTACTTACTCTTGAGTACTGCTAGCAACTCTATTTCTAGATTTAATCAAAAAAATAAAAAATACATTAACTATTTGAAATTGCGTAATATCTGAACAGAAAGAGAAGCACATCAATAACTCGAGTTCCAAAATAATATTTTTAAAGAGAAAACTTAAATTTCAGAATATCATAAAAAATATTTTTTTCAACTCTATATGCGTAATTAAAGTCGTTATTTAATTTAGAAATTAGGAAAGTTTTAAATCTTAAGTTTAGAATTACTTTCTAAAAACACATATTTTTTATCTTACAACATATTATACATATAATGAAGAAGTTTGATGCAATTCCTTGTTACAATTGGGGACTAACTTTAGTCGATTGTCTCTTTATTCAACAAATAATAACCCTAACTGCGATATAGGTAGAGAAGGAAACCTAGTTAAGCGCAATTATCGCGGAACGACATTACGCGAATGATTAGAATGATTAGAATGTTAATAGCGACGGTAATGCGGTCGAATGACGTTGTCCCGCCATCTCCTGTCCAACCGCGTGCTTACAACGAAAAGTGTTCTCGCGCACGGGAAATGGGATGGTGGCTTACGCCGTCGCGCAGTTAATACGGTTCTTATCTTAAAACGGAGATCAAATTACGGCGATCTGAGTGTCCCAAGGAGCCATTACAATCGGGACACGCCGTAATGGACGGAAAACGGCGGCGTTATCTTCGGCTCGATTAGAAGGAAAGAGAGATATGATTCACAGAGACCGTATACATGGTGTCTGGATATCGCGCATCTTCTCGTAAATGCAACTGATTGTAAGAAGTATCATTTTGTTACAGTATTAAAACACAAGTAACTTCTGATGTTCTGATCTATAAGTCAATTGAAGGAATTTTTTAAAAATTGTTTTGACGCTGTAGATATATACAATTCATTAAAGAAGAACCATATATATTTAACTAAAATATTATTTTCTTTAACAATTTTCGATTAATTTTTTTAAAAGAAACTAGAAAGCTTTTTTCCAACAGAATTTAAATTAGCAGCATTCTTTTTACATACACAAAAAAAACGGAGAAATTTTTGTCATGATTTGCGAGTAAATTTTGCGAGTAAAATATTTGTGTCGCCGCCAAAGAATGTGTAATCGAGGGAAAACTCGCCGTGCGAGGGACACCGCTTAGATATAATTCAGAGAATAGGGATGTGGCGGCTGATATATGCTACTCGTAATTGCCGGGAAGCCGTTTTTCGCGACAGATATACCGCGGTCTGTCCGGGCCCGTTATCGGAAGCGGAGCGAATTATTTAGTCAGGAAAGTACTGAAGCCGATGTCGCGAAGTTGCATCATCTCCCGCCGTCATCTCCGTTTCTGGAGGCCGACTCGTATCTCCGGGGAATCATAATTCCAACGATATCTCTCTCGGATCGTGGTCGTCCGCCGCGACGCGACGCGCGAACTTACTTTTCCGACTTGCAACGCTATCACGGAGGGGCCCTTATTCCGCCACCCCCCCTTGTTCGCCACTTTTAGATGAAACTTACGCTCACATGCAGCTCGGAATATATGCATATATCTTACACTTCTGCAAGAAACCATCCAAAACTGCCTGAAACCTTTTCCAGAATTGAGCTCTTCGTTCGACATCGAGAACTCATAAACCGCAACACGTCCTAAACTTTCTTAGTTAATCGCGTTAATTTTAGAACAAATCGACGAATAAATTTTAAAGCAAATAAATATGTAACGCAAAAGCCTTTATTTTAACAACAATTTGGTCTTTATCCGACTACAGGTTCCCTGCGCGTCCCTATATTATACGCTTTCAAGTCGCATATTCAATGATGAATATGGATGTCATATTTTATCGTGCAAAAGTGTCAACCTTCATTGGTATGTTAACCGTATGCATGATAAATTCGTCCCTTTACGCATTGGACGCGTGACTCGCTGTTACGACAGACGAAAGGCGGACGAAGTTTTCCACCCTCCGGTGGACGAAGTTTCGAAAATGGTTTTTCCTGCAACTCTGAATTGACGTAATAGAAACTTCGGAACACTGCGAAGTCTCATAAGTCTCACGTATTTTCATACTTCGCGCGTCGACCGACCAGAGCGCGTTACAACCTTACAACTTACTTTTCTACCCGGCAATGCATTATGCTTACTAGCGCGACCGATCTCGTGTCACATCCGGAGCCCCGCGCGCAAAGATTCACCTTCTAGCGAATATTAAACATAAATTACAAGCCGCGGGAAGGAAAACGAGTTTTGGACTGACGAGCAAGAAGCACGATGCTTCAAACGCAAAAATAATAACTATAATTTCGTCCATATCCTTATGGCTCTCGCGAAGTCCTACGTCGATTCTTTTGAATTAAAATCTCCATGAAATTAAATAAAGAATAAAGTTTCGCTGTTTATTTATATTTTCAAAGACAGATTTACAAGAATCCTCAGATATGAGATATCCAATGACTTTTAACTTAAGAAGCATCAATGCGGAGTAAATTTGAACCGCATCCTTTTCGATTCAGCCGCGCCAGTATTCCGCGATGCCTCTGTGGCCACCCCATACATCACGGGGTTAACGACCGAATACGGAGAATTATAATTGTAACGCGACGCATTCTCGCATGGCGGTTATACGAGTGGGCCTCCCGAATGCGCGCGTTAATTATATTTATCATTCGCAGGCCGCGCGCGCAGTTGACGCAGAATTCCGTGCTGCGCATTAAATAATAGTCGTATAACGGTGCCAAATGTCAGATGTACTTCCGGCCGATAACAATTTCATCGCGTACGCGCTACGTATCGCCGGGCGGCGCGGCCCCCGCCCGACGGATCGTATTACGAAATTACTTTTTGGCGTGTACACGACATTATTACAATGCCACCGCGGCCGTGGAATGACATCGTTCATTCTCGCAATCAACGCGCGCGAACCGTAAACAGCTGCCGACGAAAACGGCGAAAAACGAGCCGACCGAATGATCGATCTCCGATTTCCGCCGGAAATACGCTCCCGAGCGATCCGACGAGCTTGATTCGGAGCGGTATCAGCTTTCCGGAAGGAAATCGACCGTACTGCATATTTCGTTCTATAATTTTTTCTAATTTTTTTTTAACGCTCGAAAATTCGTCGATCGCATAACTATAGAAACAAATGTTTCGATGGATCAAAAAATTGGCAAATAATTTTGAAGTGATTTGTACGGTAAAGTTCAATCTCTGTTGTTGAAAAAAAAATGTAGAGAAATAAATATATCCATTGAATTCTAACTTCATGCACTTCTAAATACCAATGCAATTTACACGATATCTAAATATATAACAGCAAAAATAAAAATTAGATTCAATAAAGTAAAAATAAATTTGAAATAATTTATTAATAGAGAGTTTTTATTCTACGCTTGAAATAAATGGATCGTTACATTTATTAAGCAAGAAAAAATGTATGCACTCACAAAGGATGTAATATATTTTTTTATTCGAAGTATTCAATCTTAACTTTCTAATCAAATTTGATGAGTTTAAAATTCATTTTTGCTTAATTAAAGTTTAGAATTGCTTTTTCAAGTTGTAAGATCTAGAAAAGAAAGGACTTTTGCAAACTAAATTTCTAGGATGCAGTTAAATGCAGAAATTCATAGGAAGATCGGAGTTTGAGTGTAAAAACATTCATAATTTCTCAAGAAAATGGAAAATGAATTTTCCTCCCCCGGCGCGGGTGTATGCTGAATTCTTTCCTGCGTGTAAAAATAACTCAAAATCGTGTTTCGGTGAGGTTAAACCGATAAATTGAGAGGCAAACCGAGCGGGTAAACTGACTATATTTTCGTCCTGGGGTCCGCTCGCGCATTGATATTACTCGCGAATCGCTGTAACTGTGCGCTCTCACGCGAAACCCTCGCGGAAATTCGCACGCGCATGACCCGCGGCAGTGCGCCAAACTAATTGGTAGACCAAAAATAGAAAAGACTAATACAGCTTGCAGCTGTCGCAAACAACGCTCAAATGCGCGATTACAATATCGCCCTAACGGGATGACCCCCGGTTGACGTGCAACGACCCCGCGTTAGTTTCCGTAATGCGCGCGGCTGCATACGCGTTTATGCGTTTGACAAACATCGTCTTCCATTCACAAGTCCATTCACAGTTTGTGAAGTGGAAATATGACCCTGGAAATATCCTAAAGTAATACTTAATTGTCTTTATATCATTCTTAATTTCACATAAATTATCTTTAATTTAAAAGTAGCCACTTTATAATTTGTATGGAAGATTTGTATGATTAAAATGTTAATTCCGAGATTTGGAATGAAATTTGTAGTTTATATTATCAATCTCGATGTTTCATCATCAACCTGTTTTTGACAATTGGAGGTACATTTTGGTATAATAAATGTTTCATTAAAACAAACAACACACATGTTACACATGTTATTTAAAACGTAAATTTTAGTAAATCGCAATATCACAATTATACATTGAAATCAAATGAGGCATTTTTCGAAACGAAAAATACACGCGAGATTAACCAATCGTTTAACACGTTGAAGTAGGAAAAAAATGTTTCCATGGTAAACAATATTGGACCAGCCTTTCGTTAGTCTCGTGCTGCGAAACAATTAAAAACGGATGTTGCGTTGTTGGTCATGTTGTTAACGACAAATATTTACGATATTTATTCGCGTTTGTTTTACGTCAGTTCACGTGAATTTTGCGCGAGAGTTACCTGCCAATTTATATCGATTAAACCGTGTTTTGCAACAGTGACATTTCCAGCAAACTGAACGAAACATCATGTAATGTTTAAGAAAAACATTCGTTTCAATAAACGAACGAATCCGCTTATGGAATTCGACTGTGTTATAATTTATAATAATTTTGAATAAGCAACAGAGTTTATACTCCCGTTTACATTCAAATTTTTGTTAAGTTACTGTTGAAATAATATGATTTTGAAGCTGTCTCGGTTCACTAAAATAGTGAAAATAAGCTTTCTAAAAAGTGAGAAAAAGTGAAGATAGAGCACAAAATTTTTCAATGACAGACAATTCCACGGTGTGTTAAGAAGTGGGCTATTAATCACAAGAGTAGTGTCATTGGACTCGATCGCGCGCCAGTATGTGAATTTTAATCTCGACGAAGCGCGTCGTGGACGATCGTCCCGTGGCTTCGTTGAAGAACGGAGATCGTGCTCGAGATTAATGAGATGCAGCAGCAAGGATAAAAGAGCCATCGCCAAAAAGTGTCGGAAGCCGGCCGACGGGGTTAAGAAGCCGCGACGGATTTACGGACGCTGTCCTCCTCAGATTCTACGAAGAGGACATATAGATTCTTCCCAGTGTCTCTTCGGGCGCTCGTGGGATCTCAGATTCTTCGCGAACGAGGTGAGGATCGTTCTTTGAGAATGCTTTTCTTGCGTCGTGAAACGATTTATGTTCACGAGAGAGTAAGATAATGATGAAAAAATGAGCATCACCCCCCCCCCCCCCCACATTCTTTATCCACACACATACAAATCGTGTCTCATTAAATTTTCATCAAATCTCTACTATTATATAAAAAGAAAAAACTTGTTTTTACCATTGTTCAGGGTAATCTCAGGAACTATTGAATCGATTTCAAAAATTTTTACACTGGTGGATAGCTTATATCTTCCTGAGTAACATAGGCTATGTGCCATTGTGGTACAACCCAATTTAAAAAAATTTAAAAAGCTTGCAAAGTAAGCTATAAGAATTTACAATAAAAAATGGAGATTTAAATTGTAATAACACAAATAAAGTTGTTTTAAAAAAAGACGCCCGGACGAAGCCCCGGGGGGGGGGGGGGGTAACCAGCTAGTATTTATATAACTGCGCGATTTGGCGCTTACTTTAAAAATATCCTTGTTTTTGCAAGATTTATCTGTACTAATTTATCATCAGAGCACGAAATTTATTTTTATTCTCTCTCAAATTTTTTAAATACTGTATAAAAAGAGCTGATTACGGAAAAGGGGGGCAACGAGAATTATTTATATATACTTTTTTATACATAATATTTTTACTTCCTTAACTTTTCTTCGACATTCCAGGAAGTTTTTGGACATACTTAATTAACTAATATATTCGTTAATCGTATTTAACGCTAAATTATTGTTTTAATAACAAGATTATTCGAGGTAACGAATAAATGTATAAAAACTGCAAGTCTTTTACCGTAATATTACACAAAAGCGTAACAGGAATCTTTGGTTTTCGTAAAACTAATCGCGGGCATTATTAATTGCGTTAGTCATTTCCGCGGAACGATCTCGCGGGGGCAAAAGAAACGAAATGCCCGGAACAAGGAACTGAATAAAACGCGTAATACGGCAAAAACGTTAATACGTATTATAAAGCGCATAAGGCGACGCCGACGCGAAGAGATAGGTAACGCGAGGAAGCCGTAGCTGAGGAGAACGGAGGAGGGCGCAAGGAACACAAAGGCCGGATGCGATTGGTATATCGAGCACCTGTTGCCCCCTCGGGATCAGGATTTACATTTTCATAGAAGCGCGGAAGGTAATGGCGTGTGCGTCTGTGTGTGCATGTGTGCGTAACACTGTCCCTGATGTCTTCTAGTCATTAAGAAAATTGAACCTCAGGCGAACCTTGTCAGAGGCTTCGCTTCTTGATAACGATACCGAGATATCAAGCGCTCTCTTCAATACTTATATCGCTCGTACAGGTAAAACGTGAATACGTGATACCTTCTATTTCTCGAGATATGTATAAGATATAATCGACATGTATTATTAGATTTATTAGTCGATAAAACCGGAAAAGCTAATTTGTATGCTCCTAAATGAGGATTTAATTCTCATCAAACATGCGATATCGATCATTGACTGTTGATGCAGGTAATAGCAGTTTGATATCTCTTTACAATTTACAATAATAATTTATCAAATGCCTCCTACGTTCTATTTCAAAACTTGGCGCTGGCGAAAACACAAGGAGAAATTTGTACGAACAAATTTACCTTTATCTCGGCGCGCGCGTAGTTATACCGTCTAAAAATAAGTTCTAAATGAGTTATCTCGAGAACTGAACTTTATAATTGTGAAGGGCAAACGAATTACGGGGCCCGTAAATAATTTTATAGCAACGGAAATTCTGCAACGGTAACTGTCACTCCGAGTTCGCGATATGAAAAGCGCAATACGAGCGCGCGCGTGACACAATTAACGTCGAAATAGAGGCAAAAATCTCTTCGCGGAGTCTCAGTTTCTTATGACGTAGGTATATTAGGTCGGTGCAAACGGAACTTTAAGTCAGTCGTTAGCGATAATAGTTCCTCTTACGGTCTGTCTGTTACCGTATGCATCGCTGTGCCGCCATGACTGTTTGTACGCTTGGAATTTAATTAAGTTAATTAAATTTGTATTCGCCGTCAGCGCCGCTATTCCATGCACGTGCTGATTTACACAACGGCGAATCGCAATAGACCAGTCATTTCATAAGCTTCGAGGAGTGTTTTATCTCATTTTAACAATAATTATATTCTGCGTCGCGGACGCGGATGTAATTCGTTAAAATTCAGATCGGCCATACCGAAACGTACGCCGCGCCGGTAACCAGAGCTAAGTATTTCAGAATTAATTAAAATTGAAACAGAGTCCGTCCGGACTGGCAGTCTGGCTGCCGTATTTCGTCAAGTTAAATACCGCGTAACGGAAGACGCATGAGCGCCATGATAAAATTTCTCTCTTAGAAGTTAAAAGTGTAAAACAAAAAATGTGTGTCGCCGCGTTTCGTTCCGGATCCGTGGAAAGGGCAGAACGCAGAACGCTGGACGATCAAAGTTCATCAGACGGCCAAACTTAATCTCGTCTATCGTCGACTCGCAGCCAGACCTGCGGGAAATGCGCAAAAGAGCCGTACCGCGTTCATGATTCAATCAACCGAGTTAAAGCGAGCGAGAAATGACATGACGCGAACGCGTAGCCACTTTGTGTCCGCTGTTCCAAAAAAACGGTTAGCCTGTTGCAGCGTTCTGCAACCGTGCGTGAATCAATCCGATTCTCGTCGCGCTCTCTGTTCGAATTGCCTCCTGCGTCTCTAAAAGTCAATGGTTTTTTCATGCCATTGCTATCTTAAACGCAGCATGACCTTTGTCCTAAAGGGAAACTCGGAAAATGTCGTCGAATTTTTTAAATTGATCTTACTAATAACATACTTTTACTTCTTAAATTTCTCGTATCAGGATTCTTAGATACTATTTTCTTGAAAATCCAACTATATTGTTTAAATTAGTTTGTATAGCATAGGCGGCCGAATGGTGACGTCGCGCACACTTTTTCTTCTTCACACGCACACACACCACGATAGCGGAGTGGCCCTCGGGTCCGAGTTCTGATCCAATTAGATTTTTAATAAAAGTTTACCCGTCCCGTCGCGAGTCACGTACTGGCGCCCGTCCCTACGGGCTGAGAAAAAGATTAACTGGTTCCCGGAGTAACCAACCTAACAACCTTTTGACACCGACCATCGACCGAATGTCTTTCCCATCGGATTAGCCGGGTTAAAAGCCTCTTCTCGCGGCCCTCGACTGCATCGCAATACGAAGTTGTCCCACTGCACTAGTCTATATTATTGTACAATAATTTCGTCGCAGACAATATTCTGCCGATATATCTCTCTGATATATGGGACGTCCCAGCGGAGCAACTTTCCATCTTAGCTTCAAAGCCAGTTCCGTCGCAATTGGAGTCGATTTTTCCTTGACAGATTCAGTGACTTCGATGATAGGTGCCGAGTGCGGCCCTCGAGGATCAAAATAATTGCGTAATTCCCTTGACGAATGTACCGGACCGATGAAATTATTGTAACTCCATCCATTTAATTTCATAATTATGCGCGCTGGCAGTATCTCGATTAATTAGCGTTCAATCATAATTAACGGCGACTGCACGACGAGTCGCCAACGAACCGGCAACGATACGATTTCGTTCGGTCGCCGATGATCGCGTATTGTTATACTATTTATCAAAATCGCGATAATGCCGACTGGATCAGATCCGGTCAAATGATCGAGTAATTATCGCCGAACTGCCATTAATCGGGAGCTTTACTCGGCGTATAATTCAGTTCGCAAACTCATCTCAATTGTGAAAAGCTGGAGAAGATATAAAGCGCGGAGTATCACAACGGATTTGTTGGTAAAAGAAGTGCGTGTACCAACAACAAGATATAAATTTTTCTAGCTGACTCCCCACTCGCCATTTAACTAACCGCGATCTCGGCCGCTCTTCCGGCCACGATAAACGCGCCATTGCATCCGGATTTTCTACTTCTACTTCTTCTTCTTCGACCTCTCGACCACCCGCGGCTTGGCGGCCACCGTGTGCATATAGGCGCTGCCAATGGCGCGGCAATCTTTATCGGCGATTCGTTCGTCGGAGACAGCCGGTGTGCGATGCTCTCCTACAAATAAGTATTTCCAGCTCGAAGATTGGGCGGGACACTTGGCAACCGTTGCCGATGCATAAAGATCGAGCACCGCGCCGATTCTACCCTAAATTATCATGTGCCGAGACATAAGATCTACGTATGCGCCAGCCGGATGCACACTGGGTGTCTCGGAGCTCATTCATTTCCAAGTATATCTTCAAGTTTATATGGGAAAATACGTATTGAAAGATCTATACAAAGATTTAATATAAAAACGGTTAAAAAAAAGAAGTGAAATAGAAATGAAAGCAATTCTTACGAAAAAGCAACTTTCCAGGGGATAAGATGTTTCTTAATAATTAATAAGTATTAACATTGTTAAGTTATATAGAGTAGTAATATAAAAGTATCCTCACAAACTGAAAGCATACAACTAACTGAGACTATTTCTTACAGATATAAAATTCTAAATATATATTTTTCTCATAATACAGAATATATTGTTTTTCGCATTTGCTGACATTTGACCTCATTTCGATTGACGTCGGACACCCGGTACACTCCGTGCACGCACATATATATATATAAAACCGATCTCGTTCCCCGGAGCCTTCTCCTTCGTCGGGTGCTAGACGGCGGTCGGGAAAATCCAATCGCTTCCCGGCGATATACGTCTTTGTAACTCGATAAGTCGCCCGGGTAATGCGACCGAGGGCAGGGGGAAAATTTCGTCGCGGGGGTGGCGCGCGGTGGTCCTCGCGGTGTTATGTGGGACGAGATCAAAATCCGAAAATATATATCTTATAACGTCGCAGAGATATTTCGCCCGCGCCCCCCTGCGCGTTTAAACGACCGGCGTCATCTTGAGAAAGTCGCGCGGATTTCGCTCCCAAAAAGAGAATCCATCAAACTTTATAGATTCAATACTCGACGAGCATCGAACTTGGCATCATCGAAGAAGTTTTATTCACGCCCTGATACCGTAAATGCACAAGAATTAATACTGCCTCCCTGTAATTAATAATTGACATAATAACAATGTTCTACACTATACCTTGCAACATTCTTATTGTTTTGTCACTTTTTGAACAATTATCTATATTTAAACGTAAATGTGTAAATACACTAAAGAATAAAAAAAAATACTTTTTAAATGATACAATAGAATGCATGATGACTTAAAAATTTTAGTCTATGCTGTATATTAATAATTCGAATGTATATGTTACGTTAATTATCCATTTCGGCAATCGAAATCCCATGTGATGCGAATTATTTCTCAAATACTCGCACAATTTGTATAACGCTAATACCGTAATCCGCTCCGAAATCGCGAAATTTGGCCTGCAACGTTTTTCTATCCGTGCACGAGCTCTATCGTCGGTCGTATCTCCGTATTTCCCGTATTAATCTGCTCGTAGCGCGGTAATCACGCGAACGTACTCGCCATTTCGATGCCGAGCTAGATAGCGCGGTTTCGCTCTCGCACGTAATCGAACGGATAAATCCGCAAGTAAAACGAACCTAATCTCTCGCAGCTCGCGCAGTTCTCCTCGCGCGACGTGCATACGCCCACTATAATAATTCAGAGGTCGAATCTGTATGGAAACTAACGAGACTTAAGTTTCAGTTGCACAAGTTATCCTCCAAGAGAGTTAATCGTTAAGAATGTCAAACAATTTGAATAAGTGTAACACACAAATAATATAATAATAGTAAATCATTGCAGAATCCATTTATAAAATAATTTAAAAAATATAATTATACAAAAGTATAGTTAAAAATATCCTGACTACATTAATTATTCTTTCCATTGCGTAGAATAGAAAACGTTTTTTTTTTAAGTCTATTATTGGTTTTGGATCTCGAAGAGAGAGTTAACATCCTGCACACTCCTCCCCTTTCTCTTTCTCTCTTTCTCTTTACTGATTCGTGGATCAAATCCGCGTAATCTTTTATCAAAGGCGCAGCGAGAAGCGAAAAGCAAAGTACGCGAGTCCCGATACAGAACGGAAATGAGTATGCCTTTAGAGGATGAAATCCGCGCAATCTTTCGGCGGAGGACTGAGGAAAAAAAGAAGGAGAAAGAGGAATGGAGGATGAATATTCTTCCGAAGATAAAATCCGCGTGATCTTTTCGCCGAAATAAAGGAAGAAAGCGGGCTTCTGCACAAAGGGAAAATGAATGCCTTTTGAAGCCGCTCGTGCGAATACAGCGAACGTATTCGACAGATCGTATTGCGCGTTATATCGAATATGTTTGATGTGACCATCCGATCATCTTATTGGCCAGATTCGAAAAATTGAGTCCAGAGCCCGAAATTAACTGTAAAAAATTATTTTAATTAATTTTCTTGAAAAGACTGAACACGTATGTATCTCTATATCTATGTTCATTTATTTCGGCCGCGTTAGATAATAAACTTTTTCTGTATCAAGTACCTGTGCTTATAAATACATTTTAAATCAGAATGCTTAACAAATAACGCTTTAATAATAATATCTATCAAAAACAAAAATACGTTTTTCTGGAAGAAAGTGCAAGAAGTTCAGCTGAAAAGAACAGGCCTAAAGACACGTTAATTTAAGTGTTTGCGTTGAGTAGCCATGATGAAGATCCATATTCGAATACAGCGTACTTTAATGTGACCGTGAGATCGTAAATCAGTTAAAATGCCGCTGGATGTAACTCGCGCGAACACGCTCGTCCGACATAAAATTACCGGTACAATTTCAGGGAGGGGAAGAGAGAGGGTCCGAGAGAGAGAGAAAGGAGAGGGATGTTACCGGCGGTGTGCTGCTTGTTCCGAACCCGCGTTCAGCACGGTAATAACGGGGTTACCGAATTACGGCCGTAGCGGCTGTATGGAATTTCGTCAGGAGAGACCGTGCGAAATCATTTCGATCAGGCAATTACGCCGCACAATGTCCGCTAAACAACCGCGAGTACGCTATTATTTGCGAGGGCGCGCGCTCTGTTCGTCGTACGCCACAAACTTTGCAAGGCATTTCGTCTGCAAACTCTGGGCGATTGACGTACAAACGCATAGTCGCAATTATATACCAGAAAGCTGAATAGACCCGTTACTTCCGATTTTTCCAAGCCCCAAACGTTCTTAAAAAATTTCTAAGAGTTTTTTATGGTATTTGTATGTATAAAAATCTATATAATACTAAGAAAAATACTCCAATATATTTTAATCGTACGACAGATTTCGAACGACAAATCTGTAATCTTTTTTCTTCCGAGCCAATTTTTAGGTAAATTAGAATTACTATCTTTTATTTTTGTTCTCAATGGAACGCTTGTTCAATCAGAAAATTCGAATAATGGACAAAGGAAAAATTACGCAATTTTTTGTATACCTGTCAGTCGTCGTAATTAAATTTCACACAACTAACTGTCCTCTATCATTTCCTTTATTAATCTATATTACGACAGCTCGTAAATAAGAGATTGATTGATAATTGATTAAACACGCATTAGGCGCAGTCATACACAAATTTATCAACAACCAGAGATATTGATAAAAAAGCAGAGACGACATTGGAAAAGAATCTGATGGGTGCTATGTGCTATCAGATTCTTTTCCAACGTCGCGTAAATGCTTTATTGTTCAGAATGAAATAAAGTCAAGTTGTGGACGCGTAAAAGGAAGAGTTCGACAACTCTCGGGACCTGCGAAACGGTGAATTTTTCGATGCGTGTCACGAATTT
Source organism: Temnothorax nylanderi (assembly GCF_030848795.1). Lineage (NCBI taxonomy): Eukaryota > Metazoa > Arthropoda > Insecta > Hymenoptera > Formicidae > Temnothorax > Temnothorax nylanderi. Next base: position 21,807 of record NW_027249365.1, on the reverse strand, counting down.
GCCGGGGGTAACCCTAAACGCGCATCCCGCGGCGGTATTGCGCGCACGATGGCTCGGTACTTTTATGGGATATTATTCGTCGCGTGTGCAATAAAATTTCTATGGTATCCTAAAAATAAAAAAAAAATGAAAAAAATACCGATCCCGCGCGCAGCAGCCGCCGCTATAGAGAAGATACTTGATGTTCCATGCATGACGCGAGCGCGCGCCTCTCTCTCTCTCTCTCTCTCCGCGGTGAAACTCGCTGGTTTTACATACAAAGCGGCATCGCCGCTGTTACCGTCATTGCCCCGACCTTTCATGCGAAGGAAAGAATTAATTATTGCGAGATTCAGATGCTCGCAAACGTGTATATTTATTTAAAAATACTTAAAGACCGGAACTATCGCTAAAACCTATAGGGCACTGTACAACTCTTCGAGAACTATAGAATTTCATGGTAGAAATCGATTTTTTTTTTAACTTGAGTTGCCAGCAAGAAGTTAGCACCTCATATTTTCAAATATCATTTTTATCGAGAAGATAGTCGAAACGATCGCCCGTCCGCTCGATTCGACACTCTCGGTCCCGATCCTCGTTTGCAGGCGAGATTCACATCACACTCGTCTACGCGCAAAACTTCTTCTCGTCAGGCAAAAAGACACGAGAAACGCGAAGCAGGCGAGACACGATCTCGCGCTAACGTAACGCGACTACGGGATATACGAGGAATTCGGGAAGAGCGTGGCGTCCCTTTCAGAAAAACCGAGCGAAATAATTGATAAATAATAACCGATCGTCCATCAAAAGTACAGCCATTGGCGTTCATTTATACGCCGAGCTTATTTTCGACAAATAAAAAGAAGTAATTGCGACTCACGTATCGTTGAACCAGAAGTCTCCGCCAGAAGTCCGCTCGAAGTCCGCCATTTGCAATGCCCGAAGAGGAGTAGACTTCGTTGCCGCCGCCTCCGAACGTCGCAAGACGCATTAATCGCGATCACCTGGAGTCTGGACCATCAGGGCACTCGAGACGATCGCCCGTCGCTCAATTAGACACTCCCGACACACGTTCGCACGCGAGATTCACATCCGACGGATAAAAAGACGCGACAAGTGCGTAGCGGCCGCGATTCGCCGTCGGAGCCGTGCCGCTACGCGATCGGAATGAATCTAGCCGTCGGCTAGTAGCCGTTAAAAATCGGAAGGAGAGGGGAGAAGGGGGGAATGCGTTCGTCAAGCGTTCACGCCGCGAGCGGCGCGGGGCGCGGGCGCCGGCTTCGTTGAATACGAGTCATTATAAGTACGCGAAAACGAATAAACTCGAAAAATGAGTTATACAATGTATACAGCTGAATCGAAATAACGCTTTAATGTACTAAAGACGGATCAATTCACTTTTGTATAACGTTGATAAAACACTTGTATGAATTTCTCGTTACAATCGCGCGAGAGCGGCATATCGGCGCGCTGATATTAGCCGCGAATCACACGTTTCGCGTACCTGCTCGTCGCCCTCGTCGCTCCGAAAAACAGTTTCCATTCACTTATTATTTCGTAGGGAGAGATTGTACGCGGAGCAAAAACGTCGCGTCGCTCGCGAGCCGTCGGCGTCGGTCTACCGCCGTTTGCTCGCCGAGGTTACGTTTTTTTGGGCTCGAGGCTCGGTTTTCCTGTAAGATACTCGACACGGCAAATCAATTAATTCGACGCCACTTGCGAACGTCGAGAGACACATTGATCGTACGGAAAAGCGAAAAAAGTGTACGTATTATTGTCTCGAGACGAACTCCCGACTCCCAAATTCACTTGCGTATATGAAACACGGGAATTTTCAAGCCCGATACACGCAACGATGGTAGATACGTTACTCCGACGCGAGGTTCTCGCATTCTCGGCGAGCAGAGACACGAATTTGCCATTCGTTTGCGTTAAATGGAACTAAAACTTGTTAAATCCGCTGTGTTCTATGCGATAAATCAATTAATTTAACGCCACCCACCACTTACACTGAGAAACACGCTAATGGTCGATCGTACGGATTTACACACACACACACACACACACACACACGCGCGCGCACTGAGAAGATCGCCCGTCGTTCGACACCTCCATTTCCGACGCTCGTTCGCACACAAGATTCACGATCGAGGGTTTAGAGAACGCGAGAAACGCAGAGCGAGCTGAACACGGCCTCGAGCCTCGAGTTCGCACTAATACTGACCGCGACCGCGACACGCGACACCGCGAGCTCGCGACTGTGGCAATAGGGCCAATAGGAAAAATTTGGAAGAAGTGGGGGAGTGGGGGAAGCTATGCCGCGTCAACCGTCTTCCAGGAATTTAGCCGAGCCTCGAGCGTAAAAAACGTAAACAGTCTCGGCGAGCAAGCGGAGCAAGCGGCCAAGCGGCAGTAATGCGACCAAATGCGACGGCTCGCGAGCGACACTTTTTAAGCTCCGCGTTCAATCTCTCCCTACGAAATAACAAGTAAATGGGAATTTTTTCGGCGCGGCGACGAGGGCGACGAGCAGGTACGCGAAACGTGTGATTCGCGGCTAATATCAGCGCGCCGATATGCCGCTCTCGCGCGATTGTAACGAGAAATTCATACAAGTGTTTTATTAACGTTATACAAAAGTGAATTGATCCGTCTTTAGTATATTAAAGCGTTATTTCGATTCAGCTGTATACATATATAACTCATTTTTCGAGTCATTCGTTTTCGCGTAATTAATATGGCTCGTATTCAATGAAGCCGGCGCGGCGCGGCGCCGCTCGCGGCGTGAACGCTTGACGAACGCATCCCGCCTCCCCTCCTTTCGATTTTTAACGGCTAGATTCATTCCGATCGCGTAGCGGCACGGCTCCGACGGCGAATCGCGGCCGCTACGCACTTGTCGCGTCTTTTTATCCGTCGGATGTGAATCTCGCGTGCGAACGTGTGTCGGTAGTGTCGAATTGAGCGACGGGCGATCGTCTCGGGTGCCCTGATGGTCCAGACTCCAGGTGATCGCGATTAATGCGTCTTATTGCGACGTTCGGAGGCGGCGGCAACGAAGTCTACTCCTCTTCGGGCATTGCAAATGGCGGACTTCGAGCGGACTTCTGGCGGAGACTTCTGGGGTTCAACGATACGTGAGTCGCAATTACTTCTTTTTATTTGTCGAAAATAAGCTTGGCGTATATAAATGAACGCCAAGGGCTGTACTTTTTGATGGACGGTCGATCTCATTATTCTTGATTATTTCGCCCGGCTGTTCTGAAAAGGGACGTTCTCGCCCCGCTCTCCGCGCTCTTCCCAAATTTTTCGCGTATACCGTAGTCGCGTTATATTGGTGCGACTCCGAAATCGTGTCGCGTCCGCTCCGCGTTTCTCATGCCTTTTCGATCGCCCGTCGGTGGCGTCGGTCGATTCGACATACAACCGTCATTAATTTACGCGCGAGACTTCCTTTCGATCGGCGAAAAGCGTGGGAAACGCGGAGCGGGCGGCCGGGCGCGAAACAGACCCGGCGATACTCTTTTCGCCGATAAGAAGAGACAAAAAAATCTGCGGTTTCTCTTTGGACTTGTTTTTTTACAAGGTTATCCGTTGACGTGCGAAGCGATTTCTCAACAAACTTTCCAACTTCACAAATATTCTATTGTCATTTTTTATTAACTTTTCGACTCCCAAGCGAGGCGAGCCCGAGGGCGAGCCGTTCGATAAATGATTTTTTTTTTAGAACAACTGCCAAAATTTTTTAATAATTTTTGTGGATTTTTGTGATTCATTTTTAAGCTATAAATTTTTATTTGAGACAAATAAATACATAATATATACAATTTTCAAGAAGATATAACTTATTTACTCGGAACGAGAGCCATTCGTCCCATTTGGGAGCTTATATCTAGGAAAATCAGCATGGGAGTCGAAAGGTTAAATTAGCGTAAATTTCAAGTTGTAATTGGTTTAGTTTGTATTTGGATTAAAAGCTGAATATTCTTCTCTGCAAAGTATCGGCACTATATGCGTCGTCATCATTGTCACGCTGATAATTCAAAACGCCCAATTAAAAAAGCAGCAATGGAAAAATTTTGAGTTACAACTCTTTCACATAATCATAACGTCGTGTATAATGAATCTCGGAGTTTCAGAATATCTAAGACAGCGCGGTGAACCTCGTGCTAGTTTCAAAATTAAAACCTAACGACGGATAAAGCGAGAAGTTACGACCAGTTTTTATCCAGTCCATTCTTATCCCAAGTCACGAAAGGTTTCGTGCGCCCGGAATACGCGAAGAGTTTTGTTATTGTAACATAGAGTGGTCGAAAAACACGAAGTTAAGTGTTATCTATAATTTTATCAGGATGAATTAACAGCGAACGTATACAACGAGTAGCGACGAGAAGTGTAAAACCTGGCACTGAAAATTTTCATTATCGCGTGTCGCGATTACGCGATAGCGTAACTTCCCCGTTTAAACAAGATATTATACAATTATTCATAAAATTTTCTCAGCGTATACTTCCGATAAAGCACGCTACTTCGGGCGTGTATTTTTAAAATTCTACCGGCGCGGCGTGAGCGCGAAAATATAAAAAGATGCCTCGCGAAAGTTCATTAACTTGAATACGAGAAGATAGCGCGATGCGCTCCGTATAAAAGATTCAGATTTTCTGTAAAATTGTTCATCTATATTACCAATATTATTAATTTGTTGCGATTATAATTATATTTTCATTTCCTGACTCATTTTTACTTCTTGATCTTTACCAAATTATATTTCTTATTTTTCTATTTTATTGAGACCGAATAAATATTTTTTCTTTCTTTTGCTTAAAATAGTAACACGAGTATCACGATTATTACCTATTTTACTAAACTTTCTTCGGTTGACAAAAGTTAGGGAAAGAACATTGAGACCTACTTTTGGTCCATCTAGAAATTATCCGGCTGCACGCCAGCCGGTTCCGTACACCACAATCGCGTGAAGCATTCTGCTAGATCCTGAACGATATTCACCGTGATTCCATTGAAACGTCGAGCATCTCTTAAGAGCGTTTTAAGCATCGCGAATATGGTCGGCGTGTCAAAGCGTAAAAATGAACGGGAAAGATTGAATTGCCTCGTGCTCTCATCCGGTTTTTCAGTGGATTTTTACACAAGACTAACAAATTCTTATAGCCGTTAACGTGGTGTTTCACAGGCAACCAGAATAAAAAATAAAAATCTTACTATTCTCTCTTTTACGTTACATTTTTTTATTCCAGAAAAACTCTTATCGGGCATCCCTTTGAAAAAATTCCTCTACGTATCTTTTAATAAAAAATTATATTCATAAATAATATTTTTGAACTTTACTCGAGCCACACGTAAAATTTGAAAAATTTGATGGTAGATTAAATTCTTATCAATAAATCTTTAAAAATTCTCTTCGGACTTTCACGAAATAAAAGTAACACAAAAGTACGTAATAATACATTATCAAGGGGAATAAATAGAGTCGCTGATATAATATGCAGTTAGTGCAAAGCGAGAATTTCTCGTTTTACTCGCTTCATCTTATCGCGAGTATGCAAACGTCGCCGGGATTATCAAAGGTGGACGGTAAAGAACAAATTGAACCGCGTGCGCCGCAAACTGTTCTTTCATACGTCCAAAAACGCCATTCAACCGTCGCGCAGGTGCAGGCCGTTCCGGCAATCGCCGCACGTCTGCGGCACACCGCTCTCGGTGATTCGATTAAAGTGTCGCCTGCATTTTAAGAGGTTTTTGAACGTCACGTGCAAAAGCCCGGCCCGGACGAGATGAAAGCGCCGCGACGCGACGCGACGCTTCGTCCCGAAGAATCACGCAATCCACGACTCGTTATTCCTCCCCGAACGTCAAACGTCATGCGGCGCATCGACCGAAATAACGATAATTTACAACACGATAATTAATCCCAAGCTCAGCCTCATGTGAATCGCTGTTTCTCATTTGCACAGACATATTTCTATTTTACGATTAGAGTACGTTCCTTAATTGTGCGCATAATACATATTTTTTCAAAATGTCTTATCGCAAAATATTTCTCCTAGAACAATTTCTTATAATCAAACAGTTATATAATACCCTTTTTGTCGTATTCTCCTTTACACATAAATCTCTTTCGTGTTAATGTAATTTAAGTTCTCGCGGCTCTATAATTTCGTCAAGTTGAGGAGTAAGACAAAGTATGATATTCGCGGAAATGCACGCTCTGAAAACTAGAACGCACTTCTCCGGATTAAAGAAGAGAACTCGTACAACAAGAAATTTCCAGCTGACGAGAAAAATCAAAGGATATATAAAAATATAACGGTCGAGAAGAAAACAAATGACGTACTATCAGTGCAGTAATTTGTTGTTCTAGTTATATAAATATTATAAATAGTAAACAGCATACATATCGAATAATTTAAATAAATAATAAAGGATGAGGTATTTCAAGACACTTTTATCGTATTTGCATCAAGCAAAGATTATTATCTTTATTATTCTATTTAAAATCAGAGATTAAAATATCAATAACAAATATGTCGTCAAATCATTTTCTTATGAGAAAAATATCAATATAAAGTTGATCAAAAAATTCATAGATAAATAAAAGTATATTTGCACATATGTATATATATCATCGCGCATTCTTCAAAATATATGCATGCATATATGCATGCATATATACGTGTATGTTTGGGCTATAATACGGATCATAGATTTAATCGAGCGATTATCGTTGCGCGTGAGCCAGCATTACCGAAAACCGGTGTTTACCGTCTCGCATATCTTTACGAGAATACCCGCTGCTTTCACGGATAAGACGATAGAGCCGCCTCCGCGCGAAAGCGGAGAAACGGAGGCGGTAGAGTGCGACGGAATCCGAAGTGAATCGCCTTTAATCCAACGCGATGTCTCGCACGATCCCCATCTCTGTGGCGTCTCGCGTCGCCCGCGCCGTCGAAGCCGTTCTCCCGATATTCCCGGTAAAGCGATTATCAATGTCGCTCCTCGCACGGTTGTACGGAATGACCGCGAAATCACGCGAGCGGGAAATTCTTTAATTAATATAATTTTTATTCCTCTCCAACGAAAATTTTATTGAACGCTTTCCTTCACCGCTCTCCGATGTTTCAATTTCCCGATATCAAATACCTCGGTGAGGCCGAGCGTTAATTAGAATTATTGAAATAACTCGCGAATTACGAATTTATTAATATGGACTCCCCCGAAAATAGAAACAAAATTTATTGTTAATTATTGCGTTATATTAATCTTGAAAATTGAATAAAGGACCCCGCTACCAAAAGATTTATATTTAAAAATTCTCTAGTCTTTTAATTAATAAAATTATAAATATTAATTAATAAATTACAAATTAATTTTTATAGCTTTTTAAATGCTAAATTGTAGCACTGGATATAATCACTTACTATAATGAAGAAATGAAAAAGAAAGATTTACTTAAAGCTCGCGCTAACCAATATTGCTGGAGCTTTCCTGCAGTTAACTTAATGTATAAAAAGTAGCGAGAGAAGCGTTATACTTTTTGTTTACTTTCGCGATCGGCTCGTCGGCGCAAGAGAGTGTATTTATGTAAAACTTTGAAAAGGTTTTCAAAGAAGTTTTTGTTACGTTCCATGTTTTCTCCTGTATACCTGTTGTACATCAACTTTGCGAATAAGTTACCGATGACGTGGGACGAAGTAATCGATGAAGGTAATCGATGCGATAAATCATCCATCGAAGAAAACGCTAACGCTGTGGTTGTATAGAAATATCCATAATAATAATAATACATACGCATAAAAAAAGGTTCGGTAAAACAAAAATTTAAGCTACGATTAAACAACAAAATGTCATTAAATGTGTTTGATAGGAAATTTAATCTTTGAACTCAAGCATGAATTACCCCCATATTGTAATATCTATCATTATTATGTCCGCACATATATTATTGTGCATATTTGCGACTCAAAATATTAACAAAATAATTCTGATAATGACAATAATTCTTTCTTTAAGTTCTATTATTTCAAGTTTAATTCGCATCCTTGTTAAGTCTTGAAAAATAATTGAAATTATTCGCGATCTCGCCAAACTTTATTGAATTTGGATATGGTTTGCGCACGTACCGTTACCACCGCTAACGCAGTGCAACTCTCCTTTAATCCGTTCCTGGGTAATTTCATACGCCAACTCTCTGTAAACCAACTCTGGCACCGCGGCCGGGGTCGGTTGCGACTTTCGACTTTGGTTCGCGTCGATCTCATCGGGGGAACATTTGTAGAGCGAGGGAAGTGATTGCGGCCACCCCGAGAGTCGGACCGCAACGTCAGTCCGTAACTACTCGCGGATCCCGGGAAAGGGCTTTCTCTTTACATCCCTTCCCCGTTCCTCTTTCTCCCTCTCTCTCTTCGCTATCCTCTACCAACAGTTAAGACTGTTTATTCGAAGCGTCGCGTCGGTACTTCGAAACGAGGGCAAGTGAGGTGGAACGAGTTTTGAGGGCGAGATAAGCGGGAGGAGGGGGACGAAACAGGGGACGAGGAAGTAGAAGATTAGGAGAGTGTGTGGAGATCGTGGATCACCACGAGGAGAGCCGCAGAACCCTCTTCGTGTTGGTGGGGTTGTTAACGTCGGATGGCGAAGTTACAGATTGCCGCGGAAAAGAGTACATCGTTTCGCCCCCTTCTTTGCTCCGCTCCATCTGGATCGCTCGGATCGGACGGTCATTCAGAAACATGCGATATACGTCGGGGTGTCCATTTCTCTTTACGGCCATCGAGCCACGATCACTTTTATACGAGGAGGCTCCGAGAAAAGTCCACGAACAAATCTCTTGCAAATCTCATGCGATCACGCATTCATATGATACTGTTATCATTTTTTATTAGTCGTTCTACGACTTGAGGATGGGTGATAAAAAATATTATATTGAGTTTTCGAAATCTCCTCTCCGCATCAAAATTGGTTGCTATTTTTTTAAATGTTAAATATCTTGGTAGAATACAAAATCTTAAATCAAAACTTCAAACAAAGTTTATTTGCAGTTAATTGGAAAATAAGCTTAATCGACTAAAACTTTTTTCTTTTAGGCTGTCTTAGTATTTTTAACGAATTATTTAAATTTGAGGGATCCGTTTAAGATATATTAATGTCACAAATGGCTTTATTGCTCGGTAAAGTTTACTTCAATTTCACGTAGCCCTACGTGTGTAACGCGAAGGCGATGGCGGGGTTTTATACGGCGTATCGGTCCTAAATTAAATCACGTCGATCTCGCGCGAGTATCAGGTAAAAAGCGCTTACACCGCAATCGCTGTCCGTGTCGGCGATATTAAAAATAATGGCGTGCGCACGAAGGTGCAGCCTGCAGTATCGAAGCATGCGGAAGCGGGACGTTGCTGACACGCGCGGGATTTAACGACGTTTCGAAAAATTCCGTGACCCATTGATCCCACGTTACTGGCTTGTCGCACGTCCCATCTACGTGGCGTCGAAAGTATCGCCGTTTTATCGGTCAGTCAGTAAATTCTTTCACGCCGCCGTGTGCACCAGCCAACGGCGGTGCGTTATATCGCAATGGACGTATCGCGATAACTCAAAAATCCCGGGGATCCGGATTCTCTCTCTCTCTCTCTCTCTCTCTCTCTCTCTCTCTCTCTCTCTCTCTCTCTTTTTCGCATTGGCGTGCCTCGTAGAATAAAATATCCCTGCGTCGCGACGCCTCATGGACCGCGATTGTTCGCACTTGATCATGCGGCGTCCGAGTGGGTTGTCCGAACAACGACTCCTCTCGAGCTGGAAAATTCGAAATCTTCGTGAGAAAGCTCTTTATTCTTTAGGCATTTCGTGGACTTTCAATCTACTTTAGTCAGATTTGCGAGGAATTTTCGATATTTTATAGGAATTGTGATTTATCTTTATAAGCAATTTTATATATAGAAAGTATATATTATAGGTACAAATATAAGTATTACAGATTTTCCTCGAGCTTTCTTGGTCTAAGGTTTTTCTTCGCTCTTTTTATCTCCACTTTACAATAATTGTATATCGTGTTATATAAAAACGATTGATCTAATTGCTTTTGCTTCGCTTTTCTCTTCCTATCTGATTTTATTCTAAGTAAGTTGAAAGGTCCAATTAACGGCGGAACTGGCGTGCGAGGAGGCGGTTTCGCGATATCCACCGCTATCGATCGTTACGTCGATGCGTCCCAGCTGGTTACAAAGTGCTCGCGCACTCGGAATAATGTGAATTTGCGTTTCCGACGCCATCCCGGAATATCAGCCACGCCACAGTGCGTTTTAAGTGAATTCTCTCTTTCGCGTCGGGAAAGCTCGACACGTGTCCCTGTTCTTTCCCGTCACCCATCGCGCATCGGGAAACGAAGCCAATTGGGATCGGATCTGTGAAAAATCCGAAGGAATTTCGCGAACGCGTCCGGTGGAATTTATGGATGATTTAAATAGCACTCCAACTCGCATCCATCCCTTGTCATCCGCTTGAACTTCCGTCGCAATTGGAGATTCTAGCAAAAATGTTACGAGCGTAGTATGCAAAAATAAATAACGATACATAATAATATATCAAATACTTTAACTTCGCCAGTGAGTAGTGAAATTTCAAAAATCCTTTGCTGCGACCAAACTGGCTAATATTTATTTAAACAGTACAACGCGTTTCGACCGTGATTCCGGTCCTTCTCAAGTGCTTACAATAAATTAACGCTCGCAAACCACTTCATTAAACACCATGTGGCAGCAATGAGTCTGCGAATTAAAATATATAAAAAAGAAAAGTAAAATAATAAATTAACAAACTAAAATGACGTACGAAGAGTAAACTCAGGAATAAATTAGCAACGCTTACATGTTTTGCGTGTCGAAGGTGATAAAAGATATGCGAGTCATATTAACAAACGTGAAACTCGATGGTGTGCTCACTGTAGGTGACGACGGACGACTGAGTGAGAAACAAGGCAGAGGTATCCGAAAGCGCTCACATTAAGTTTATTATTTTGTCATAAATAACAAGAAGGTTATCGGTGTCCTTTTGTAAATTAATAGTGTTATTGTTTTTCTTAATAAACACCATTTCGGCTATCTCTCTCTTTTTAAATTGTTTCTCGCTATGTAGAACTTTGGGACTAGTCCAATTAAATTCGTGATTTCGTCGAAACGCGTTGTGCTGTTTAAATAAATATTAGCCAGTTTGGTCGCAGCAAAGGATTTTTGAGACCCCGGTCTCCCCTACATAATAATGTTGAAATATAGGTTTCCTCTCGCGTTAATTTTACTTCTCACATTTTATTTTTATATTTTTATTCAACATTTTAAAATAATTTTTTATATGCATATAAGAGGACTTTATAAACTTATCACAGATTTATATTTTTCTTCGAAGAGTTCGCTCGTCCGATATTTATGATTTGAATATTTTTCCACTCGATATGCAACGCGTTCACTTCTTGTAGCTTAACACCCCGCCAACGCGATTTTGTTTTATCGCTCACTCCTTGAACGTCCGTCGAACCACGATAATCGCCATTCCTCAGAATGTGCGCCTCGATCAAGGAGGACTTCCAGGTCACTCTATCGAATTACTTATAGGGTGTTTTTTCAGTCGATCCCTTCATCCGGAAAAGGGTCGCGGGAATTAAGGGCGTTTATCTTCGTCTAAAAGATTGAGTCACTCAGGAGAAATTTTCGTGGACCAATCGACGCTTACGTGTGCCTCGTAAATCTCCAGTGAAATCATTTTTGCTTTTCCTAGGCTCGCGTAGAAACAAATTATTCCGTTGTTTTCGGTCGTCAAGTTTCTGCTGCTCCGCTGAAATCCTGTCGGTGTGTATATACGTTATCGTTGTGTCTAGAAATCAACGAAAACTAGTTCTGACTTGTCAAAACTACTGCAAGCCGCGGATGCTACTTGTTACAAACAGTTTTATTCAGCTGAATTATCAACGAACTTTCCCAGTCAGAAAGTTGGAATCAAAATTCGAAATGTATTAGGAAAAGTTGATTGAAAAAATATATAATATGTAGAAAAATATTTTCTTTACATATAATTGAATTAGTTTCTTTCTAAATAAAATTTCTTTTTCTCATGAGACGTTCTGTAACTAGTAAAATATATTATAAAAATATATCAATAATATGCTTATCTCTTGACATTTTAATAGCGCAAAATTTACTTGTTGCTTATGTAACTAACAAGTTTATATTTTATTATATAAAACATAATTAATTAAAGAAAGTTTTTACTAAACACATCACTTTGAGCGTATAACGATTATCTCAAGCCGTTCATATGTGCAATTACGTACATTCATAGTAATATATTTTAAGTAACTATCGGACCAAGTGCATCAGCTGCGGATAGCATTCGCATGATTAACTAAATCTTCTTTTTATCCGCGTAATGGGAGGCGAGAGGAAGAGAGAGAAAGAGGGCGAGTCGCGACTAACTTTAGTAAATCAAGGCAGTCGCACAGCCATGAATTATGATCTACAATCTAAATTAATTTCGCCCGTCATGCATTAATCCTCGAGAGAGAACTCCCGCGCTTTTTCAACTCTCCGCGCTCGCCTCCACCGCGTTTGAAGTCCCCGCCACAAATCAAAAATTTCGTTTACCTCGCGAAAAGTCCCCTTGATGAAGCCCGTCGCCAGTCCGAGCTGGTCCAGAAGTTAATGTCAAAAGAGCCCGGCGTGCCGACCACCAAGTCCGTCTCATTTCGGCGCCGGCAAAAACACGATATTGGCGCACGGTCACGCGATGAAGAGCGATCGAGAAAAACGGCTGGGACGCGAAGGTGGAAACGGCCGTGCAGGACCGGACAATGGCTTTTCCGAGGTGTGAATTACCGAGGTGAGACTCCACACACACACCACATACATGCCGAAGGCGTATTTGTACACGTATTCGCACGCGTATATTCTCAAGGGAGACGAGAAGACGGAAATGTGAAGGAGGAATAAAACGCCGTCCCAATCCACCAGAACACCAGAAGAATTAGCGAGCGAGAAGGGTTCCGGAAGGCAGCAGAGTCGGACGAGGGTGCAATAAGCTTGCTTCGGAGATAATATCTCTCCCCTTTCTCCTCTCTCTCTCTCTCTCTCTCTCTCTCTCTCTCTCTCTCTCTCTCTCTCTCTTTCTCTCGTGTCTTTTAGGCCGGTCTTCCGGGTCGAGTGTCCGCTTCGCGCCCCATTTTTCTTCTCTTTATTTCCGTCACTCTTGTCTGAATTTTACGAATCTCTCTCTTTCTCTCTCTCCCTCTCTCTTTCCTTCTCGCTTTTGACCTTCTTCATCCTCTTTCAATAAGCGACATGACTTTCTTCCTCCGACTTCTGCCGCTTTTCTCGCTCCCATTTCTTCCGCGCAACCCTCATTTCTGCCTTTCTCCCTCGATCCTGGCTCGTCCCCCTTGCGCCTATACACGCCGTCCCAAACTTGAATCCAATTTTCCACATCACATCCCGCAAAAGTTACTCCGCGGTGCTCGGCGGGGCAGGAAGCAACGCGACGCACGGCTCTCGCACGAAAGAACGACGGAACATTTTTATCTTTTCTTTTCTTCTCTCTTCTCTCTTTCTTCTCCATCTCCTTCTGCTCCTCCCTCGTGCCGTCCGAAGTAAAACAATTTCGGAACATATTGCCCGAATACGGCTGCGATCTCACCCTTCCAACCCCCCGCGCTTTTCCCACCTCACCGTCGTTGGGCACGCCCGTTGCTATGTCGTCCCGCTTATTCGACCCTCGTGGAGGACGTAATAACGCGTGTACCACCACTGTGTTGCTCGTTCCCGTAGTTTCCCTTGTTTTCGTCCTTCGTCGTTCTTGCACTGCCGTTTTTCGCATTTCGACACGCAAGAAACTTCCTGGGAGAAAAATCACTAAAAAACTTGGCAAATTAGAATTGGTCGTAAAATTAGTGACTTAATTCATTTTTTTAAGATAAATTAGCAATTTGTCACATAACCAGAAAATTTAGCACACAATGAAATAAGAAATCTGAATAAGTATCATTAAGATTTTATATGTAATACATATACAGAGTGTCTGATAATAAAGTAACATCGCTCATTCGCAGATTTTTATTAATTCTTGTTGTTTATTACGAAAATTGCAAAACGGTAAAAGACTTTTTTTATTTAGTTTAATCCGTTCTATACCTACTTACGAGCGGTGTTATACCTAATATCAGATACCTTGTAGATTTAAATCATTCACGACTGAGTTTTGCGATAAACAAAATAGAAAAAAATAACAATTTCTAAAGATCTATTCAAAATTATTCACTCCACCACTATTAATTAAAGCAATGCAATAATTAATTTGGACCGCAGCGACGTCCGACAAAGGAACCCGAGAATTCTGTCTGTCATCTAGTTTCTAGGATTAGGCACAAACCATGTAAATATGGTAAGCATAATAGAAACTTCGTGACGTGGCCAGAAACTGTATCTCAAATATTACACAACTGGCGGCGTAATTACGAATGGCGAAGGGCAGGAGAGGAGCAACCAGTCGGGATTCGTTAAATTTCTAATGGCTACAATTCAGTGGCAAGCGAATTTGTATGACGGACAGAGAATGCACTCGACGAATATGAGAGAAAGAATTGCAACGCGCGCTGATTAGATTCCTAAATTAGTCGGGATATATCCATCCTGAATATTACAAAAACAAAAATAATTATTTCGTGTATTATAGATAATTGCTCGTATTTTCTTACTGCCATCCTAAAAATAACGGATGCTGCGCGTTGACAAATTTATATACAAAATATCTTTATTGAACATTTTGTAACGTACTATTTCTGTCTACTGTGTCCGACGCGAACAGATATATCCGACAGCGTCGCATTACGCGTTTCCGGGCTAATGGACTGTATTTCTTGCTGCTGTATTGTCGTCCGTAATATTCGGCGCTGGGTGAAAGTTCAGCATTTTCGATTTAAAATAATCGCCACATGGCCGGAATTCATTTCGCGTTAAATCCTGCAAAATCGGTGCATTTAATGCACACTGTTACGTGAGATTTCACAGTTATTGTACGCTATCGACAATCAAAGGGGGGAAAAACGGGAAATTATTGTATTTTAATTCCGTTCTCGAAACATATTATTTGCAAAACATTATTTTAAAATCTCCGGTGTGATACGCAAAGATAACGAAGAAATCAGACATTAACCGACACGGATAATACAGAAGCGTTACGAAATTTAATCTTGATGCAATCGTTTGCCTAACGGTCGTCAGTAAATTTTAACATGACGGATAATTTAATAATGTAATGAATCCTATAAATCGTGGATTAAAATCTCATGGATTAAAACCTCATGGATTAAAATCTCATGGATTAAAATAAATCATTAAATGTAATGATCTCTCGTAAATTAATATCTATCCGTCCACTAATAATCAATATCGGCAGTCGTAATATAATATATTTGTGTTGTCACCGCGATTGACGGCCAAATAATTTTTCCTTCGAGTGATTGCGTGTAAATGGTTCACGGGAAATCCTCTGAAAACGCGGGTTTTCAGCGCGAACATGCCCGGGTAGCGTCGCAAATGATTAACACCGGCTCGTTAAAATGACAGCAGTTCATCGGGGTTGTTCTCCCAGGGGTCAGCCAATCCTCTCGGTCACCACGGCGCGCAGAGTGTAGTTTGCAAAATGGCTGTCGCCGTGGAATATAAATTAATTTGTTAAAGTCTTTATGCCGGGGCGCCCGGGACAAACCACCAGAGGCGCTAACGCACAAATAATCTCGTTGGCACTCTCGGGACGACACACAGTTCGCTCTCAACCTCGGCAGGGTATTAAAACTTACGTCGGTGTTTTTATTTACGTTAAAATTTACATGGAAATTGTCCGCCGTGTCTGCCGCGCGGAGCGGTAGCGAAGACGGGGAAAGGCGAATGGTAGCCGCCGGACAATTAAAACAAAACGCGAGTTGATGAATGTAAATCGCAATATTTTTGATATATTCTGCATGAAGCGAATTAAGATTTAAGCTCATTTCGCGGTAGTAGAATATTGTAAAGAAAAATGTAAAATAGATGTACCTATAATATATGTTTTCTTCATTTCATGTTGTACATTAAATACATTACCGATAATTAAAGCTATAAATGCGCGAAAACTTGCGATTCTAACAAAGTAACAATATTCAAAAAGACGTATATTAAAGTGTAGCGTGAGGTCTTTTTGTATTGTGTCGGTAGATATAATGCTGATATAACATGTGGGCGCACAAAGTGCTCATCGATATCCTTTCAAGCCCGAGGTAAATAAAGGAAATAAATTTACGGGATCTCGTAACAAGCGCGTTACCTTCATGTCTGTATCGAGCTGTTTGGAGGATCGGACAGGATAGAAGCGGATTGCGAGGACTCCAAAAGGAGAGGCGCCGTAGACCGTACGGAGAGAGAAGCGATAATTAGTTCGTTAGGGGTGCTTTGATGCACCGACCTGACTAACCAATCTAAACGCGCAAGACCCTCGACTTGTTTCGCGTTGTAAACGTCTGTATTGGCCGAATCTAATTTGCTTCCGCCGCTTCAAAGGCAAAAATGCATAAGTAACACCGAAAGTCAGAACAGAGAGTATTTGCGAATGAGATTTTTCTACAACTTTTCGCGATAATGATTTAGAATAATATAATGACAAGTATGTTATATATTATTGGAACAGAAATTTACACATTTAACGTTAAATGATATAATTGAAGATAATAATTTTAGAAACATATTCAATTAAATTCAATATATTTTTATTTATATCCGTTTTTGTAAATTTTACTAAAATCAATGTAAGCTCTCGTGGTCGATTTTATTTTATATTAATTTTAACCTCATTTTAATTGTGTATTTCTTTAAAGCTAAAATTAGAATGTTCAGAGATTAACACTAATGAGTGATTATTTTCAATTTCGTATACCCTATCCTTGCTATATGTATATATTTAAAATTGTTGCTTCTATCGCGGATCATTGATTGTTCTGTTATTGTCAAAATACGTCAACAGCAAATCTGGTATAATACTATAATAGCGATGCACTTTCGGAAAATGTTCGCTCGTTACTCCACGCTGTGACTCGAGTATCGCCACGCGCGTCATTTTTAACGCCAATCTTCGTTGATCGTCTGAGTTTCTGAGGTAATGCCAGCCGTCTGCACGCTCTTATCGTGTGTATATCATCTTACAACCACGTCAGTTATGAATGACGCTCTATTAAGTTTCGTAGCACAAGGTTACGGTGAGGAGCAACGCGAGAAAAAGGAGTACGTTATCGGTGGTTAACGCATTGCACCAAGAATGGTAGCGAAAATCTCATGAAAAAGCAAATACTTATTAACGGATTGTAAAGAGACAATTTTGAGTAAAAAATGATCAGAATGAAGTAAAGATGTTTTAAAATTAGAGTTAACAAAACAAATAATATACATAATTTTGTATAATTTATTGATTCATTTAAATCTTTGAATATAATTTAATAAATCGATAAATTATATTGACCATTACATTAAGAGCAAATTAATTACCTCGCTCTTGTTTGATTGCAAATAAAACCTTCTACTTCAATATAAATTTTTTTAATCTCAAAATTAGTCGTAGAATTCATCGACAAAATACATGCATTTTTCTTTGTCCGGATATCCTGTATTTGCTTGCGAGGTTATCGAGGTCTCGATAAAGGATACAGATCGATAATTACGTGGTTCGCGCAACGTTAGCTTCGTTATACGAAATATTAATGGGGGACTCCCTATCGCGCGCGGTATTTTTAATAATTTATTATCCGGATTAGAGCCGTCGTAATTTTTTAGTTTACCGTTGTTACCAATCTGCACGATCGCATGCCCGATAGCCCATGCATATGGTCATAGTCCACTGGAACGAGGAATGAGATCCTACAGTATATATATCGGAACGCGCGTGCATAACACACTCCATTTGCATTTATTATAATGCTGGCCAGTACGCACGCGTTATTATAACGTAAACTGTTACCTTAATCGGGCTCCATTAATGCGATACGTATGTAGTTAAATTATTTTCTTAGTGATCCCATTAATGGTTGATTAACGGGGCGATTGCACATTTTCATTTTAATCACTTAAGAAAGATTATAACGAGATATCTCTTGATATTTTAAAATAATAATATCACTTGACATTGTTCTCTGTATCAGTAATCAAAAGAAAATAAGAACGTATTGTTAAATGTAATTATGACGAATGGTTGAAAGAGGTAGATATTATCCTATCCACGAGATTTACGGCGTGAAGTTCTGTCAGCGCATCGATAGCCCACTTTACGACCTTACATAATACCTAATCAGTATACTGCTTGTTGGGCTTGAGTTATTTAACCGTAACACGGCGAAGCACTTTGTAATGGGAAGTATTCGCGCGAAGCTTTGCGGACGGAGGTGAAAGAACTCGTTACTTTCCTTTATACGTAACCATCGGGAACGTCATGCGCGAGTTCGTAAGTGGTTCGGGGCCCGGAAAGCTTCTCGGGAGGGTTATGCCACTGGCTGGTACACGAGCACGTTCGCGCAATAACGGTAATCGCCTCAATAAGTATCTACCCTTTCCACCGGCCAGCGAGAACACTCTTCGAAGTGGATTACCTTTTATTCCCGGCCGAAAAGTCACGATACCGCGGAGATACAATGCATTAACGCCGCTGAATCGCCGATTATCAGACTACCATGTTCACGTGCGAGCAGTAGCTACGTTTATTCGCGCCTGAAGTGAGAATTTTAATATCCGAAAATTCCACCGATGCTTTTTACGTTTGACAGCAGATGGCTTTATCTGCTTTGTTTTATTAGTATATTTATTGGTAAATACACTAAAATATTTTGCAAATATTATACGACAGAAAAATAATCAAACAATTATGTTATTATTAAGGTACAGATAAATAAGATACCAATATACTATATGAACGGTTCCAGAGATATAAAGGAAAGGATGTTTTTAATTTAAATTGACGGATTAATGAAAAATGCGAGAGGCGTTGTACGCTATTAATCGTATAAGATATTAAGAATTAATTTCTGGTAAGTCGCGAGGTGAATATAAAATTAAACGATTCACATTTCTGAGCGACAGTGTTCTAATTACAGTAGAGCGATATAAGGAATAATACTGGCGAGACTATGGAATAGATAATTAAACAGATTCTGGTTAGCGTCCGACGCTCCCAGTTAATTAAGTGCGAATAGAGATGAAGTTTAAATGAGAAAAGCGTTGAAGCATTCGTAATCTCGGATGGAGGCGTGTTTTGGAGCAAGCACGTATATGCTGTTAGCAAGGGTTGAATTAAAAGCACTTATTATTGCATAAAAAGTTCCGCGCTATCGCGCTAAAAAGCCCGGGGCGGTCTTTAATGTATTTTCAGATACGAATCTTTTGAAAAGAAAGAAGAATCTTACGCTCGCGGCAAGTCGGAGATAAGCCACGGAGAATCGAGTAAACCTTTGATATAAAATATCCAAGATCTTAAAGGGACCTTGTGAAACAGTCTTCAGAGGTATAGAAATTAAAAAGCGCCTTGTGAATTAAGCAAACGCTTTGATAGTAAATGCATTTTATACGGACTATTCTCTTCAATTTAGAGCTCATAATAATTCATATCAGACAAATGTTGCTCGAAACTCATTGTAAAATTTTATTGTGAAAATTGTCACTTATAAATGTCTGCTTTTTAAGGAAAATTGCCGCATTCAGAGAAGTATATTTCTCATAAAAATTTAGTTTGGTCGTAAATTAATTTTTACACAATTCTTATGAAGATATCAGAACTTGTTTATTTTTCTAACAACGTTTATTGGAACAATATTTTTCCAAATTGCGCGGTAATAAGCGTCATATGAAAATTTCTCTTTGTAAAGTTCCCTATTGCGGTTGCCTCACTGCACGCGCTCTTTGCTCTCTCTGATCTTGTTCCACCTTTTATTTTAGCCCAAGAAGAGACGAGAATCTTTCCCCCGCGATGTCTAAATTATGCCAGCAAATATTTGCATCGAGAAATACTTGCTCCCGAGGGAAATTCGAAAAGCCAAAATTGACGATACACCAAACTCTGTACGCGCATTAATCTGTTTTAAATAGTATTATTTATCAAAATAAAATAATTCTCTAATTTCACGTAAACTATAACAAAATAAATTAGTAAGCATTATAAAATTTCAGATAAAAATTCCATAATACTATAAAAGTGTAATACATTTTATATCACAATAATTTTTACTAGAGAAATAATCAAACAATAGAAACATGTCTCTTTACTCGGCTTATATAATCATATTATTATTTATATTTCTCCAATAGTACCCTCGGCGCTCTGTTACATTATTTCGTTAAAACTCCAATCATTAATCCTCGTGCTTTCGAGACGAAACCCCTCGCGTTACTCGCATCCCTCGCGCGCTGGAGTCTAAACAACCCATCTTAGCGCAAGCTACGCTAAATTGGGAAGAGAGAATCTCACGGAAGAGAAGGACAAAAGGGATAAAGAGGGACGGAGAGAGGGAGGGAGCAAGGAGGAGAAGGATCGTCGCAAGGGATGTACATACTGTATCGGGCATGACGCCATCGTCGTCGTCGTTCCGTCTGCACCTCTCTCGTATGCGAGAAGCGAGCGAGATTACCTCGCGCGACGCGAGCGAGCAAATATTGGCTCTTATTCGAGTCGGTTATACGGTGCTTACGTACCCACGGGTTTTCTCCGCGCGTTTCCACCTACCCTATCCCGCGCGCTCGCCGCGCCGCCACCGCCGTTCCAGTTCCCGACGTCGCGCCCTGCCGCCATCCCTCACGCGCGGATATCTACACCGCTCCTGTCTGCTCCTTGTATTTTTGGCTCCGCGAGAAATTCGACGTTTCTGTCGGTCCGGGTCAACTCTCGCGAGGCGGCGCGATTTATCGCCCGGGCGTTTCGGTCGCTCGTAAATCATTCGCTATCAAAGACCGCTTTCGCTTACGAGATATTTGTAAGAAATAATATTTGTAATATCTCGCGAGAGAAATAATGGCTTTTATAGAAGCGCGCGCTCTCTCTCCGCTCGCGAGGAGATCTCTCGTCGCGAGGAGAGCGCTCCGACTTTTATAAACTGGGTAAAATCCGATGCATTTCTCGCGCAGCGTGCACGGCTTACCGGATATTTCGGGAATAAGCTGAACACTTTGAAAAATCGCGAAGAATGGCAAGAGGAGGCGTCTCGCAATGGAACATATAATTCAAGTCAAGGACGCGTCACTGCCTGATATAATACGATGAAAGCTACTTTTCGCGAGTCTATATCTTCGAACCATCCGGCTTTGGAAATTATTACGCTTATTGCCATTATCTGGCTGTCTGCGCAGAGAGAATTAATCGATGATCGTTCAACCGTGGGCCATAAAGTGCGCCGACTGTCGAAGTAATATGTAATCGTTGCGGAAATTAACTAGATGCTTTCAGATTACACAACAGTATGACGGATCAGTGATGAAGGTGGGTATAACTAATCTATTGATTGGCAAAAGCGGCCATGTAATTAGCCGTACAGCGGGTGATTATCTTTGAATGGCGCACAAAGCGCCCATCAGTCAGCTATAGCGCGATCGGTACGTGAATATGATAAGATCGATTAATTCAATGGAATATGCCAATACCAATCTATGACAGCAGTCACGTTATCAACTTTATGACAATCTCTTGATGGTCTACCAGAAGAAAGGGAAAAATTGTCGAATTAACATATGCATTGCAGCGATGCTGTCGCAGTGAAGAGATGGTTTAAAAGAAGAG